>NC_135393.1:18505022-18585022 GCF_051989625.1 Stigmatopora argus
AATAATTTTGCTTTTTTTTCTTGTGGCTAGATGAGTGGTACTCAATATGAACGGATAATACATTTGAAAATAAAAACATATTTTCTATGTTGTAAAATAAATAAAAATAATGCAACATTTGAAAATCTACCCAAACAGGTAATTTAATTAGTTAATTTAATTTCATTGTTTTACTTACCTTAGTAAAATAACCCAACAATACATGAGGACAGCAATTCGATCCTAAAATTGCCCAGCCCTAAGTGTCACATGGTCTGGAAGCATTTTTTTTTCGTCGTTTGCCAAAAGTTACATTTCGAACGCAATTGTTCCAATTTCTGACTTTTACACCAACAAACCGGCCTTTGTGCGCTTTGGTATCGAACCCGAGCGCACCAACGCATCAGAGTCCCGCCCCCCCCAAATGTCTACGGGCTACCTAATGGGAACCAGACGCCCGCCGTCCGTTTCCATTTCCCAGGCCGGAGCGGAAACAACAGGTCGGGCCGGGCGAAGGCGGTAGCCGCCATCGCCCGTCACTCAAGGGAGGACGTGCTGCAAAGGGGGAGGGGCTTTTAATAGCCAAGGTGTCCCGAGCCCTAAATGTTGCGTACGTCTGAACTGACGCCCATCAAAAGGAGGGTTTCCTTTCTGGGTTAAAAAAAAAACTTTTGAGGCCTACCAGAAGTTGGCCTTTAATCAGCTAAATGCGTGGCGCCCCCTCACCTAAAGCCCCCATGGCTTCAGGAAGTGACATAATTACCAGAGCTCTGCATGAAATGACTAACATGAAGAGGAAGTGACAGAAGTGCAAATGACTCTTTTGACGGTTCATTTATCAGACATTGTTTTTGCCCAATCACGGCCTTGGATATACATATATAGACGTAAAGAGTGACTCTTTTGACGTAAAGAGTGACTCTTTTGACGTAAAGAGTGACTCTTTTGACGTAAAGAGTGACTCTTTTGACGTAAAGAGTGACTCTTGACGTAAAGAGTGACTCTTGACGTAAAGAGTGACTCTTGACGTAAAGAGTGACTCTTTTGACGTAAAGAGTGACTCTTTTGACGTAAAGAGTGACTGTTTTGACGTAAAGAGTGACTCTTTTGACGTAAAGAGTGACTCTTTTGACGTAAAGCGTGACTCTTTTGACGTAAAGAGTGACTCTTTTGACGTAAAGAGTGACTCTTTTGACGTAAAGAGTGACTCTTTTGACTCTCCCAGTTTCAAATTTTGGCTCTTTGTTTCCAGAGCGGTCGCGTCATGTCACGTTTCCCGTCAAATTCCCCCGACGAGGAAGTCCGGCCACTCACCTTGATGTTGTCTTCCGCCCGGATGCGTCCAAGAAGTTTTCCGTTGATGCTGAAAAGCCCAAAGTGTCCCTCGTCGTAGTAGATGACGCAGTGGCCCTCGGCCGACGCTTGCAGGAGGCGTGGTCTCGTGCAGCCCTCGGGGCCCTCCAGGGTCCGAAGCAGGTCCCCGTTCATGGAGTGGATCAGGCACGGGCCCTCTGCGGCACGTCAGGCCTTTAGCGTCATTGACGACGACGACCGAGGAAGAAGGGTCACTGACCTTTGCATCCGCTGATGACCAAGCCCAATTCGGCGCAGACGCAGGCGCAGGTGACCTCGCAGTCGTGACCCGTCAGGATGGCGCGAGGCGTGCTGATGCCTGCTGGGAAAAAGAAAGGGCTTCACGTCAATTTTTAATCACTTCTTCAGTTTCATATTATGAACACAAAACTAAGTTTGACATTGTTTTTGTATCTTAATCATATATAAAAATGCAATTTTTGTCCTTTTGACCAATCCCTTTCTTCGCTCTTGAGTTATATCAAACGCAACTCTTCAATTCAATGTTGACCTTTGACCTCTTAACTCGACAAATACACCGCCAGCTTCATTTCTGCCTTCTGATGAAGGATATAAACGATAGGAAAATAACAAATCAATCAAATAAAAATATCATTTTTAACGGGGGAACATATGTGACGGCATATTTTACAGCGCAATTAAATCTTTTGCGAGCACATTTGATCATTTGGAGGCTCTTTCATGTGGGCCTCCAGATGTTTCTGTCGGGGAAACACGTGCTGGAATCCGCGTTTATTTTGGCTCGGTTTGAAAAGGGGGAAAAAAAATGGCTTCCTTTGCTCGAAATTTCCAGACATTTTTAATTTTTCAAGCCGTTTATTTGGATTCCGTTTATTTGGATTGAACGTAAGCACGACATGTTTATTGTGCCACTACTGGAACGCCGACACAAATAAAAATTGCGCATCAGCAAAAAAATTACAAAAACAAAAAAAACGTAAAAGACACGTAAATACTCATATCTAGTGTGACCAGGTGGGGGCGATGTTGTCTGAGGAATAAATGCTGTGTTTCACAGCCAGAAACTTTACTGTTAATATCATGACATAGTATTTACAGAATAAAATAAAAATAAAAATCTGATTATGTTATGTTTTTGTTCCCTTTTCAAATCGATTTTTTGGAAATTAAAAAAAAACTAGAAGGGGTCAAAAAAAAGAAGCTAGACTATTAGTAACGAGAATGTGTTAACATTTTAGTTGAACTATACCAGTCCAATTTTCTAAAAAATAATAATAATAATAAAAAAAAATGTATATAAAGTGGGGATATTTTTTGTATTCTATTAATAAAAAGTACAATACTGGCCAACATTTTAGTTAAACTATCCCAGTCGAATTTTCTAAAAATAAAAAAATTAACAAAAATAAATAAATAATAAAATGTATATAAAGTGGGGATATTTTTTGTATTCTATTATAAAAAAAAGTACAATACTGGCCAACATTTTAGTTAAACTATCCCAGTCTAATTTTCTAAAAAAAAAAAAAAATAAATTAAAAAAAGATTTTAAAAAAAAGCTAGACTATAAACAATTGTTAATAAGAATGTGTTATAATAAATTATACTTTGAAAATCATGTTCTAAAAAACATATAAAGGGTGGGGAAAAACTTTAGTATTTTTTGTATTTTATTAATTAAAAAAAGGACAACACTGGCCAACATTTTAGTTAAACTACCCCAGTCTCATTTTCTAAAAATAAATAAATTTAAAAAAAAAAGCAGCTTGACTATAAACAATTGGTAATGAGAATATTATAACAAATTGTAATTTGAAAATCATGTTCTAAAAAATATATAAGGTGGGGGAAAAACTGAAGTATTTTTTGTATTTTATTAATTTTAAAAAAAGTACAATATTATATTTACTCTATCCTAGTCCAATTTTCCAGGCTGCCTTTATTCCCCCACCCATTTGCTTCAATTTTCTCTCGATTTTTAAATGACCTATTTAAATGGATCGAACGTCTATCACTGTCAATGGCCGTCAGGCGAGTTACGGAGTTAGTTATTCCCAACACTGATTCACGTGGGCGCTAGCTATGCTTTGATGACGGCAAATAGCACATGTTTTGTAGCACATGATGAAGGGAACATTCCCCCCCCCTCGACTCTGGGTGACATTTTTCACTTTTATCGAGCGTGTGAGCTCCCCCACGCCCTTTTTGAACTTTCCTGCACCGGGCCGGTGACCCCCCAACACAGCCCCCCATTCCTCACGTTTTGAACGTCTCTAAGTGGTCCTCACTTTCACTCGGCACACACGGCACGTTAAGGAAACACAATCTGCGAGCGGGAGACCCCCCCGACCCCGCAGTCACATGAAACTAGTTGTTACTTCTCAAGGAGAAAGTTGTAAATCACCACAGGCCAGCTGGAGTTCCACCATTGGGATCGAGTCCCACAAGGTGGCGCTATCCCGCCTTCCCATTTTACAGCAAAACAACATGCTAAAGCTAAAGATCTGTTTAAAAAATATATACCGTATTGGTGTTTTTTGCATTTAAATAAGACTAAAAAAGTGTCAGGTCTAGACATTATACCAATTGGCAACGCTAGAGGGCATCAGATATCTTTAAAGCGAATGTTGAACAATCATGTTAATGCTGTTTTTGCACAATTTTGTTGTTTTATCACAGTAAATTGGTTTGTTTTGCATTTAAAAAAACATAAGCTATTAATTTCAAATGTGATTGCACTTTAGGTGACATATTTAAAATGTTCAGATATTAAAATGTGATAGTTTTTGAAAAAAACATGCTTTTTCTCTCTTGTTGTTTTATCACAGTAAATTGGTTTATTTTACATTTAAAAAAAACATGAGCTATTAATTTCAAATGTGATTGCACTTTAATTTACATATTTAAAATGCTCATATATTAAAATGTTTTTCAGTTTTTGAAAAAAAAACATGCTTTTTCTCTCGTTGTTTTATCATAGTAAATTGGTTTATTTTACATTTTAAAAAAACATAAGCTATTAATTTCAAACGTGATTGCACTTAAGGTTACATATTTAAAATGTTCAGATATTAAAATGTGATAAGTTTTAGAAAAAAATCATGATTTTTCTCTCCAATATATTTTTTATACTCATTTTTTTTCAGATTTACTGTCATTATTTTCTGTATAAAAATTGAATTTGGTGATGAAAAAGAGGTATGGTCCTATATCCGATAGCCAATTTGCTAAACGTGCCGCTATTGTTTTAAAAACCCAGGGCCGGTTTTTGCTATAGGCAAAGTGGGCGACCGCCTAGGGTGCAGGGGGCAAGGGGGGCGATAAAAATGTTTTGTTTAAAAGTTAAAAAATGATTAAAAGCATATTTTACTTACTGGAAGAGCTCTCCCCGATGCTGTTTAGCTTGCCATTCCAGTACCAGAGCAGCAAAGTGGCGTCCCTGGAGCCCGACAGCACGTAACAGTCGCCCCCGATGTACGACTCGGACCGGGCCAGACACGTCACGACGTCGCGGTGACCGAACACGATCTGAGTTAGCTTTCCTGCAAAAAAATAAGAGGAAAAAATGGGATTACCTTAAAGAGCTAAATTCTTAAAATACTTATAGCACCGTGAATGTTTAAAATATTCCTCTATGTCCTAAAAAATGCAACAAATCAAGTCACTTGGAGCCACAAAACCAGAATTAGTGTATTTTTTTTCTTTGCAAGGCTTTTTTGTGGGTCTACTTAAGATAAACATGCTTACTGAATTCTATGTTGCTAAGTGAAACTATATTTGTTTATAATTTGTTTTGAATTCCCAATTTGAAGTTGTTTACATGCACGTGTTTATGTGCTAATGTTAGCTTCGTCCTTACCCTTATAAAAAATGCTCGTTATTCAAAAGAATAAATTGCTAAATCATTTTCGTATCATTTTTGTTGTGTTTCTGACATCTTTCCATCTAAAACTCATCATTTTCAAAGGGTTTACATCACATAAAACACGTTAAAATAAAAATACACTCAAAATGAGAACACTAATATGGCATATCTTTTTTTTCAGATATTTAAAAAGAAAAAAAAAGACATAACAGGCTGTTTGTCACTGTTAGAGTACCGGTTAGAGCACATGTGTCAAAGTGGCGGCCCGGGGGCCAAATCTGGCCCGCCGCATCATCTTGTGTGGCCGGGGAAAGTAAATGATGAGTGCCGACTTTCTGTTTTAGGATCAAATTAAAATGATAGATATAGATGTATATTACATTTCCTGATTTCCCCCCTTTTCAATCAATAATTGTCATTTTTAAATCTATTTTTTCTGTGTTTTTAGTTCAAAAATCATTTTGTAAAATCTAAAAATATATTTAAAAAAGCTGAAATAAACATTGGTTTAGATCTATAAAAATCTGAATATTCAGGCATTTTAATCCAGTTCTTTTAATCCACTTATAAAAAAAAATATCTAAATATCATATCTAAAATGCTCCGGCCCACGTGAAATCAAGTTAACGTTAAAGCGGCCCGCGAACCAACCCGAGTCTGAATGATAGAATTGACCTAAAATCCCTGCTCTATTCATGAAGCAACCCTAGTTCCGAAACCAGTCCTGGAACCAATTAATTTCGCAAGTAGGGGTACCCGACATATTTAGCTTTGGGTGCGACGGCGTCACTCACGGGCCCGATTTGAAGTGTACCTAATGTTATGGCACTTGAGGCTAATCCGCCCCGGCGAATGACGAGATAATAGCGAGACGTCACGGCCGCCGTGTTTGGACTTTGTCATCGCCTGTCTGCGCGTTCTCAAAGATCAACAAAAGCGCTCCGACTGGAGCGAGAATAAATATTTGTCGTCCCCCCCCCCCAAAGTGAAAGTGTGTGTTTGAATGTGTATGCGTGTGTGTGTATGAACACGAGTCTAATTGCTGTCAGATTTCCCGCCCCGATCCACCGCAGCGCCGCCGTCTAATCCTCATTAAGAGCGACCTCGGCCCGTCAAACTCACACTTGACATTTGCTCCCCCGGTTTAAAAAAAAAAAAAAAGAAGAAAAAAAAAAAAAAGCGAGAAAACGAAAAAAAAATGGAGTAAAATGTCCACCTAATTGAGTTGTAACAGCGTGAAAAGATGAGTGTTATTACAGAGGGCGGCCTAAAACCAATCATGTAAAATGTTTGACGTCTTCATAAACACGCCGACGTGACGGCGTGGAAGCCATTCGCTCTCGCAGATTGGATGCGCCACAGCACATGTAGCAATCGGCCCCGCGTAATTGTTGTCGGACCCCCTTTGGCGCTGCTTCTCGGGGAGTGTGCCATTAAACTGGATTGCATTGGTGCACCCCCACAAAAGAGCTGAGCTTCTATTAAAGGTTCTAGGAGAGGGGGGGGCGGGGTTTAATTGATTCCGAGTGGCTTTTGTGGAGGATCGCGGAGGGAGAAAAGAGCCTCGGGTGGGTTTCATTGGAGACCCCGCGACCCGACGGACGACCGGGTTGGAAGCGGCGACAGACAAAAGATTGAACAATGGCGTTCGTCTGGGTGTGCATGTATTTTTTTTTCATGTTTATTTGCAGTATACAGTGGAAAAACACCGTATTTTTCGGGAGATGTTGTATTTTCCGGACTATAAATCAGATTTTTTCATGTTTATTTGCAGTATACAGTGGAAAAAAACACTATTTTTTGGGAGATGTCGTATTTTCCGGACTATAAGTCAGATTTTTTTCATATTTATTTGCAGTATACAGTGAAAAAAACACTATTTTTCGGGAGATGTTGTATTTTCTGGACTATAAATCAGATTTTTTCATGTTTATTTGCAGTATATAGTGAAAAAACACTATTTTCGGCAGATGTCGTATTTTCCGGACTATAAGTCAGATTTTTTTTCATGTTTATTTGCAGTATACAGTGGAAAAAAACACTATTTTTTGGGAGATGTCCTATTTTCCGGACTATAAGTCAGATTTTTTCATGTTTATTTGCAGTATACAGTGGAAAAACTACCGTATTTTTAGGGAGATGTCGTATTTTCTGGACTATATATATATATAAGTCAGATTTTTTTCATGTTTATTTGCAGTATATAGTGAAAAAACACTATTTTCGGCAGATGTCGTATTTTCCGGACTATAAGTCAGATTTTTTTTCATGTTTATTTGCAGTATACAGTGGAAAAAAACACTATTTTTTGGGAGATGTCCTATTTTCCGGACTATAAGTCAGATTTTTTCATGTTTATTTGCAGTATACAGTGGAAAAACTACCGTATTTTTAGGGAGATGTCGTATTTTCTGGACTATATATATATATAAGTCAGATTTTTTTCATGTTTATTTGCAGTATATAGTGAAAAAACACTATTTTCGGCAGATGTCGTATTTTCCGGACTATAAGTCAGATTTTTTTTCATGTTTATTTGCAGTATACAGTGGAAAAAAACACTATTTTTTGGGAGATGTCCTATTTTCCGGACTATAAGTCAGATTTTTTCATGTTTATTTGCAGTATACAGTGGAAAAACTACCGTATTTTTAGGGAGATGTCGTATTTTCTGGACTATATATATATATAAGTCAGATTTTTTTCATGTTTATTTGCAGTATATAGTGAAAAAACACTATTTTCGGCAGATGTCGTATTTTCCGGACTATAAGTCAGATTTTTTTTCATGTTTATTTGCAGTATACAGTGGAAAAAAACACTATTTTTTGGGAGATGTCCTATTTTCCGGACTATAAGTCAGATTTTTTCATGTTTATTTGCAGTATACAGTGGAAAAACTACCGTATTTTTAGGGAGATGTCGTATTTTCTGGACTATATATATATATAAGTCAGATTTTTTTCATGTTTATTTGCAGTATATAGTGAAAAAACACTATTTTCGGCAGATGTCGTATTTTCCGGACTATAAGTCAGATTTTTTTCATGTTTATTTGCAGTATACAGTGGAAAAAAACACGATTTTTCGGGACATGTCGTATTTTCCGGACTATAATTTAGGAGGGCCAGACGCCCAATCAAGGAGATCAAGCTAAAAGTTTTAAAATCGCAAAATTGCCCTAGCCTACGTCGAGCGGTAGTCGACCCACCTGTGTCGGTGGAGTAGATCCGGAAGCTCTTGTCCCAAAAACCGCAAAGCAGGATGAAACGGTTGTCGGCCGTCACCACGAAGCACTGCGAGCTGATCTGGATGCTTTGGTCCAGCAGGTCCGAAATCTGCCGGCGCTGGCTGCCCACGTTGCTGGCTGAAGGATAAAAAAACAATTCAATTTTTCACTAAAAAAATAGATCAAAACTTGCTTCATGCGCTTGAAACAATTTGACCACCAGCAGATGGCAGCGATCCCCCATTTTCCTCAAAATCACACCATTTTTTAGAAGAAAGAGCACCATTTTGACCAAATAAGCAACGCCGTTTAACTAAAAAATAAGTTTTTAGTTTATTATCATGTCCAATTTTTTTTTCTTTGTGCATTTGGTAAATTCTACCACTAACGATAATAAACGACCAATCCATCCCAGCACAAATGTATAAAATGTCTATCGATGTCAACAACCGTCGATGATTTAACTTCCTTAAATTCTCAAATTTTCAACACCGTTTATTCTAGTCGCGGGGTGCCGGAGCCCATCCTAGCTTGGTCGCCAGTCATCCGGAACGCGCCAATCGAAAAAGACAACCGTTCGCGCTCACAATCACACCGGCGCCGAGAGGGAATCGAACCCACGGCGCCCGAGAACCAATACCCCACCGGACAACGCCCTAGATTGGTCGCCAGTCATCCGGAAGGCGCCGATCGAAAAAGACAACCGTCTGCGCTCACATCAACACCGGCACCAAGAGGGAATCGAACCCGGAACCCGCGGCGCCCGGAGAACCACTACCCCACCGCGCGGCGTCCTTAAACGAATCCACTTAAAAATCTGCTAATACCACTATTTGCCGTAAAAGAAATAGCCGTGCGAGGGTCACATTCCGACTCCTTTGTTGCCACGGCGATTACAGAAAGAAAACATAAAACACGGCTGGCGCGAGTGTTTACGGGTGCGGAGAGGCTGAGTAACGACGTCGACGTCAACGTCACGCTAGCCGGCCAGAAAACGCACTTGACTCGCACGTTCGCATCCTTAAGAGGGAGGGATCGGCGGGTTTATTTTACGAGATGGATGAGTCCATTTGGAATGCGGGGGTGCGCAAAAAAAGACGCGAGAACAGGTGTCAAGAGGAGGAAAAGTGAGAAAGTCCAGCGCCACCTGCGAAACCAGACGGGCAAGATATTTCCCAGGCTGCTCGGAATGTGAAACGTGTAAATATATTGACGGAAAAGTCGAAAACGCAAGGTGGAAAGGCAACGGCGGTGTTGGGGGCGTGGCTTAAGGCGGGAAATATACGTTCACAGCAGTATTTTTGTGTCATAAAAGAACTTCATAATAGATTAGCCTATTTGACTTGTTAGCAATTTGAAGGGCCGGTGGTATGATGAGGGGAAGGGTCAAAGGTCAAGAGGTCAGAAATGCAATAGCTTGATTATTTATTAATGATGACATTTTGGGGGCAGAAGGGTTAAAAGTAGAAGATGCTTAAATGGAGTGTCACTTGACCAAATATGGCATGCTTTGAATCGGGTTGCTTTGGCGGAATCAGAACTGCTATAGCTAATATTTTATAGCTTTTTTAAAAATATTTGACATAAATTCTCATTTAAATCCTAACAAAGAGTATAATTTTAATGCATATACTATACTAATTATATTAACTAAAATTATTTATTCTTTTTATATTTAGTTTTTCCTTTTTTAATGAAAAAAACAACATTTACTCCTGTTTTTGACCAAATATGGCAGGCTTTGAATTGGATTGCTTTGGCGGAATCAGAACTGCTTTAGCTAATATTTCTTACCTTTTTAAAAATATTTTACATAAATTCTCATTTAAATCCTAACAAAGAGTATAATTTTAATGAAAAACATCAATATGGCAAATTTATTTATTATTTTTTCCTTTTTTAATAAAAAAACAACAACATTTACTCCTGTTTTTGACCAAATATGGCATGATTTGAATTGGATTGCTTTGGCGGAATCAGAACTGCTTTGGCTAATATTTTTCCCCTTTTGAAAAAATATTTTACATAAATAGTCATTTATATGCTAATAGTATTATTTTAATGAAAAATATGGCAAAATTATTTATTTTTATTTTTTGAATTAAAAAAAATATATTTACTCCTTTTTTTATGTTAATAAAAATACAGCTCATAGAATGTTAATAGTATTACAATGTATTAAATCCAGGATAGAAATGCGTAATCATTTGCTTAAGGTTTAAAAAAAAAAAAAGTATTTTCAACTCAATGTTTCTAAATAAAAACTGTCAAAAATAATCGTCGCTAGCCAATTGGCAGCGTTAGCCGCACGACATTAACGCCGCGGCCTTCTGGACAACGCGGGTGAAAAATGAAGCCCCGCCTCCCGAGAGATGGCCAAGGTGTCCCTAATAAAGTGACTGGTGCGTGTCCGCCATGGCGCCCTCTCGTTACCGCCATCAACAAGTTGTGAGGGATGAGAGTCGGCCATATTTGCGGCGGCGGCGGCGGCGGCGGCGGCGGCGGCGGCGGCGCCTTTTCAATCACACATTATTACCGCATTCGTATTCGGGGCGCCTGACACGCGTCCTCAAATTAAAGTGAGGGAGCGAGGGAGCGAATGGAGAAAGGGGGGAGCTTCCATGATGAAACGGCGGCGGTGGGCCACAGCTCATTGCCTTCCAATTTGCATGCAAATGGCGGCGCGAGGGCCAGGACCATCTCGCCAAAAGACGCTCACAAAAATCATTTCATGCACGTATGAACTCGCGGGGCTACCGAACCTTCGGTGGGCTTCCCCTCCAAGGTCCCGTGGTCCGCCATTGACGGCGCTAGACGGCGAGGGTGGCTGGCAAAATATATCGACGAATGAACGGAAAGATCAATTTTGAGCCTCGTGATATGTTCGCGCTATTTTTGAATGTATCTAAGCTTTTTAAAAGGTGGAAAAAATCTATATTTTCTTTTTAATTCCAAACGGAAGCTATAATTTATTTGTATTTATCGACTATTAAATATTCTGTTTTTATTTCCGTTATAAAAGCGGAAAGAGGACATTCTCAGTTTTATTCATTTATCCTAAGATTTATTTGAAAAATAAATAAACTGAACTAAACTTTATTTCATATTTAGATTAAATAATTTTTATTTATTTATTGAAATTTTTCTTGTGTTCATTTATTTTTCTAAATTTTACATTTTGAAAAAATATGTTTGGATTGACAAAAGTGGGGGTGAAAAACTAATATTAAATATTCAGTTTTTATTTCCGTTATAAAAGCGGAAAGAAGAAATTCTCAGTTTTATTACATAAACTATATATTTCATATTTAGATTAAATTATTTGTATTTATTTATCGAAATTTTTGTTCATTTATTTATCTAAATTTTACATTTTGAAAAAAAATATGTTTGGATTGACAAAAGTGTGGGGGGAATTATTAAATATTTTGTTTTTATTTCCGTTCTAAAAGAGGAAATTCTATTCATTTATCCTAAGATTTATCTTTTTTAAATAAATACACAAATAAACTGAAATAAACTTTATATATTTCATATTTAGATTAAATTATTATTTTTTATTTATTGACATTTTTTTTATGTTTTCATTTATTTTTCAAAATTTTACATTTTGAAAAAAAATATGTTTGGATTAACAAAACTATTAAATATTCTGTTTTTATTTCCGTTATAAAAGCGTAAAGAGGAAGTTCTCAATTTTATTCATTTATCCTAAGATATTTAAAAAAAAATACACAAATAAACTGAAATAAACCTTATATATTTCATATTTATAAAAAAAAAACGATTTATAATTTAATTAAAAAAAAACTATTGCGATTTGGCCACCATAATAGTCCCTATATCAAAAAGATTATTATTTATTTCGACAAAAAAACATAATTGAGACCTACCCACCATAATAGTCCCTATGTCAGAATAATTAATATTAAAAAAAGAGTAAACGCACCAATGAGGGGGTCAATCTCAACAGGAAGTTGATACTGCTGCTCCGTCTGCTGCTGCATAGATGAAACCGAGTGACCTGAAATGCAAAGATAAAAAATAAGAGGGAAAATTCCATCTGCCTTCCACGACGAGATTCTCTTTTTGTCGCCGACCTGCCAGGCCGTGCCACTTGTTGACGGCGAAGACGCGGCTGGCGGTGACGGTGATGACGGCGGGCGCCGCCAAGCTGGGCTGCGTGTTGGCGGCCACGTGGCTGACGGGCGAGTTGGACGGGAACTTCAGCACCATGATCACGTCCTGCTGCATCTGCTCCGTGAACATCAGCGGCGTCTGCAGGAGAAGATACTGTTCAGGTGCCCCTCCCCCGGGGACAAAAAAACAAAGGGAAAAATGCGGGTGTGATGACCACGGGAGGGAGACAAAAAAAAAATGTCCAAAAATTAAAATAAAGGGTTTTCATGAAGAGGAGGGTGGAAGAGAGAGAAGGGAGGAGACGGGTTTTAAATCCTGGCTTCAGAAGCTCCATCAGGAAAAAAAATAATCGGCAGCCATTGACGGTTCTAAACGTCCAATTCGTTCGAATAAGCATTTTATAAAATTCTATCTAAAACGGAAACACTAAAAATGGAAGAATGAGATAAAAACTAAACATGATATCCAATATCATTTCATTTAAAATTCATCATAGTGGTTAGGGCAAGGGTGTCAGGGCCGCTTTAACGTCAACTCGATTTCACGTGGGCCGGACCATTTTAGATATAATATTTAGATATTTTTTTTTTATAAATGGTTTAAAAGAATTGGATTAAAAGCCCTGAATATTCCGTTTTTTTATAGATCTAAAACAATGTTTATTTTAGCTTTTTTAAATATATTTTTAGATTTTACAAAATGATTTTTTAACTAAAAAAACACAGAAAAAATGGATTAAAAAATGACAATTATTGATTTAAAAGGGGGAAAATCAGGAAATTGAATATACATCTATATCCATCATTTTAATTTGATCCTAAAACAGAAAATCGGCACTCATGATTTACTTTCCCGGGCCACACAAAATGAGGCGGCGGGCCAGATTTGGCCCCCGGGCCGCCACTTTGACACGTGCGCTAAGTGGTTAGCATGTTGGCCTCACAGTTCTAAGGTCGAGGGTTCGATCCCAGGTGTGGCGTTTGCATGTTCTATCTAAAAATGGAAGAATGTGATAAAAACTAAACATTAAATCCAATATCAATTTAAAATCCATCATAGTGGGTTAGCGCTTTGGCCTCACAGTTCTGAGGTCGAGGGTTCGATCCCAGGTGTGGCGTTTGCATGTTCTATCTAAAAATGAAAACACTAAAAATTGAAGAATGAGATAAAAACTAAACATGAAATCCAATATCATTTCATTTAAAATCCATCATAGTGGTTAGCTTAGCGCTTTGGCCTCACAGTTCTGAGGTCGAGGGTTCAATCCCAGGTGTGGAGTTTGCATGTTCTCCCAGGTCTTGCCTGCGTGGCTTTTCTCTAGGTATTCCGGTTTCCTCCCACATCCCCAAAACATGTATGCTAGGCTAATTGGATGCTAAATTCTACCTGGCCGCGAACGTGATTAGTTGTTTCTCTCATTGTGCCCTGTGATTGGTTGGCCACTGATTCAAAGTGTCCCCAAATAGTTGGCTGGAATAGGCTCTAGCACCCCCAACACCCTTCAGAAAATGATTGATAGGGGGACTTTAACTTCTTATCCTTTTAGCGTTTAGCTCCCCATTAGCGGCGGCTAGCACACCGACGCTCTTTACGACGCGTCGGAGGTTGAAAGAGCGGACGCAGCGGCTAAAAGAATGTTAGCTTGGCAAACATGTCTTTTAAATTAAGGCTCTGGAAATGTGCAAGCGCTCTGCGGGCGGGCAGCTGTCGACGCCGCGGGGACACCGCGCTAATAAGGACTCGGGGGGCTTTCGTGGCATCGCTTTTTTGCCCCTTCAAAAGCCGCCGCGCTTGGCGCTTTTTTTCGCTGACGTGCTGGGAAATGTGAGTGGCTAGCACATGCTCCGTTTGGCAAGTAGCGTCTTTTGACCTACGGACAATTTTAAATGGCGTATTAAACTTTTACGAGTACGAGTGCCAGATTTCACACAAAAACAAAAACTTTCAATATTTCACTTTTTTTTTGTCCATGTAAAAAAACTGCTTTTTTCGTAGTTTTGATACAAAATGCATACTTCATCATTTGGTCAAAACTGGCGTACTAAACTAAATATTTGTAGTATATTTATACAAGTTCCGTCTTAAACTTTAATGAGTACGAGTCCCAGATTTCAAACAAAAACAAAAACGTTCGACATTTTACATTTTTTTAATCCATGTAAAAAAATGCTTGTTTTTTCGTAGTTTTGATACAAAATTCATATTTCGTCGTTTGGTCAATACAGTATTCGTAGTATTTAGCGGCTTTGCAAATTTCATGTTGGTCAGTAAAACTGATTTTTTTGCGAATTTTACTGCACTATTTAAAAAAATCTAAATCCCACTAGTTAGCCAAAATAGCTAACTACTTCCTATTTAGCTTTCTGGGTGGTTCCTTAAGACTTTTTAATGCACCCAGTTGCAATAGACGTGTCCACCAAATTTCATGATGAATTAATATTGGATTAAAAAATGAGTTTTTTTAAAAAGGGGAATAACAGTAAATATTCTGTAGACTAAATTTTATTCTAATTTAATCATCAGACATGATTTAGTTTCCTAGCCTGCGCAAAATGATGGGCGGGGTTTCGAGTTGACCAATTAGACCAGTTAGGGGCTGATTTATTTTTTCTAATGTGGCCAGTTGAGGCCAAAATAATGAAATTTTTGTCACGTCCCGTTACAAAATTTGTTTACTTACCACTTGCATGGCCGAACTCCTGGGCGTGTGCGGCTCGATGAGCAGCTGGCAAGGCGTCTGCCCAAAACTTTGGATTTGAGACTCCACGGCCTGCAAAGACGAGAAATATAATCATTAAAAATCAAAACTCAGTTTAATTCACGGGACTGAAAAATGATCATTCACGTCCAGTTTAAGTGAATTGGACATCTATCGTGGTCAAATGCAGGCATTTTGCGTCATTTCCTTGTCATTTTGGGGTATTTACAGGTCACTTCCTGTAAATTTGGGGGTATTTACAGCTCACTTCCTGTAAGTTTCCGGGCTACTTCCTGTATGAAGCTCGCTTTCTGCTCATTTTTTGCCATTTCCATGTGAATTGCTGTTGTTTTGTGTGCATTTTAGCTTCCTTGTGAACTCACAGGCGGCCATTTTGGGGCACCATTTTGACTGTAGCAACATGATTGAGGATACAAAACTGAGCAAAGTACGCAAAATGGTAAAAATGGCCGATATTATGGCAAACTTGTAAAAAAAAAATCAAAGTATTTGATCCCGTTTATACGGTAGGAATGAATCTACAAAGTAGAAAGAAAAACCCAGCAGACGCCATTGCGGCTCTTACATTTGACAACCTTGCGACGACCCCTGGAAAATGTATATGTTGCGTACATTGATTGAAACGGGCTACCGTGCGGACGCCCCGGCTCGGGTAAACACGCTTCCTGGCTCCCTCGACACCCGCGTCGATTCATGGTGCGCGCGGGG
Source organism: Stigmatopora argus (assembly GCF_051989625.1). Lineage (NCBI taxonomy): Eukaryota > Metazoa > Chordata > Actinopteri > Syngnathiformes > Syngnathidae > Stigmatopora > Stigmatopora argus. Next base: position 18,520,998 of record NC_135393.1, read on the forward strand.
AGTCGGAGGGCGGCGGCACACAGGCTGGTTAGTCGCTGTTAATGAAGAGGTATAGGACCATAAATGTCAGCGTGGACGCCGGACGGACGGCCTCTGGACATCGTCACGCCGCTGGAGTCGGCGTGACGATGCCAAGTCCCATTAGGAATTTTAAGTGTGCTTTGAAAAATGTGGAGGCCGAGTTCCGATATGAGAGTGTTTTAAAATGGCTGCTAAAAAAAAGGCTTTGAGAAGGATGGACGTCGAAATTATTAAAACTGGATGGAGGGAATGTGAAGTTTCAGTGACATTTTCTGATTTTTTGCTGTATTTTACAATTGGATTTTCTATATACAGTCATACCTCTACTTATGAATGCCTCTAGGTACGAAATTTTCAGGTTACAGATTTTTTTTATATGTAAATGAGTGATTCAATACGAAAAAGATCCAAGTTAGAAAATCCCCCAAAAGTAAATACATTTCCTTATCCGTTATTTTATTTTGAAAATTATTTTATTGATTCTGTACCCTGTTTTCTCAATCTTTCGTAAAAACTGGGACACTTTGACCAATTTTAAAGGGTTTAGTTGGTAGTTGTGTGAGGACTGTGGAACGAATTAGAGAATTTACATATAAAGTACTGCTCTACTTACAAAAATTTCATTCCTTACAAAGTTCTGAAACCAATTAATTTTGTATGTAGAGGTATGACTGTATTGTATTTTTTTTTATCAACTCATTCATAGCTATTAATGAACTTGAGGTCCAATTCACTTTGTGGGGGACAGTTGGTAGCAATTGTTTCAGTATTTTAGCAGGGTTTTTTTCTCTTGTGTAGTTGTATTTTTCGAATTAGTAATTTTTCTATCTTGAGTATTTTTTTAAATCAATGACAGAAAGTAACATTAAATGGAAAAGTCAAGCTAAAAATGTGAACATTCAAAATAAATAAACCAAAAAATAGGAACAATCATTGCCATATCTCCCAGTCAAAATTGATTGGACTTTTCTAACGCCATCAATGGCTTGATTTAGTAGAAAAATTAATAGTTAATTTTAAAAAAAGTAAAATCATGTTTAAAAATACACAAAACTCAGTAAAAAAAAAAAATCTAAAAATGTAACGTTTCTTAAAAGGAAAAAATCTATAATCAATCCCCCAAAATCTGAATTGTATTTTAAAAAAATCTAACGTTTCTTAAAAAAAAACTATAAACAAGCCGCTAAAAAGCATCTTTGCTTTGCACTCCAATTTTTTTTTTTAAATGAACTAACCCCGCCCCCCTGGACTCCATCTGATTTGTCGCCCCGGATTAGCATAAATTTGTCATGTTTGACACGCCGATCCGTCTTGTCGAGTGGCAGCGCGAATCAAGCGGCGTCGCCGCCATTGAAATGTATAGAATCACCAAAAGGCTCATCAGACACGGGCCAGCGCCCCTCAAAGAAATTGGCCTCGCCGCCCCTGACACGGCACCCAATAATCACCTGCGCAGACGGACGCCCGGCCGTCAAACACCGCTGACACTTTAAACCGGGGGTTTCAATCCCAGGTCGGCCCTCTTGTGTGGATTTTGCAGGTTCGCCACGGGCCTGCGTGGGTTTTCTCCGGGTACTCCGGTTTCCTCCCACAATCCAAAAACATGCATGCTAAGCTAATTAAAAACTAGCTATCTTTTCTCCGGGTACTCCGGTTTCGTCCCACATTCCAAAAACATGCATGCTAAGCTAATTAAAAACTAGCTAAGTTTTCTCCGGGTACTCCGATTTCCTCCCACATTCCAAAAACATGCATGCTAAGCTAATTAAAAACTAGCTACATTTTCTCAGGTACTCCGGTTTCCACCCACAATCCAAAAACATGCATGCTAAGCTAATTGAAAACTAGCTACCTTTTCTCCGGGTACTCATGTTTCCACCCACAATCCAAAAACATGCATGCTAAGCTAATTAAAAACTAGCTATCTTTTCTCCGGGTACTCCGGTTTCCTAACCACATCCCCAAAACATCCATGCTAAGCGAATTGAAAACTAGCTACCTTTTCTTCGGGTACTCATGTTTTCCACCCACAATCCAAAAACATCCATGCTAAGCTAATTGAAAGCTAGCTACAAGTATGTGGTTGTTTGTCTCCTCGTGAGCTGCGTTGCGATTGGCTGTCCACCTAAATGTAGTAGTTTGGTAAAAACTGGCATAGTAAACTAACGGACGGGTAAGCGGGAAAACAAGCTCCTTTCAAAATCACAATTAAAAACTAAAATTAAAAAAGAGTTTACAGATATTCCTAAGTAAAACTCCTCCCACTGCATCGTCACACCAGCTATTTGAAATGACGTGAATCGGTCAAAGCAAAAAAAATCTGTCTATTCTAGTTTAGGAACTGCGCCAAAACACCCCCTGCTGCCGACCCTCCCCTCTCGTCGGCGATGAGTCGCGTGTTTACAAGGAGACTGTCTTCCGATGCCCTTCATGCTCAGTGACTGCAGCCTGCGGGGCACTGGCGCTAGATCTTTGATTTATCACCTCATTCAACCTAATTCCCATCCAGATGTGCTTCGGCCTTATAGCTTCACACACCCGCACACACACACACCCACACACACACATGCACACACGCACACCCGCGCACACACATGCAGATTCATGTGGACGGCGTGGCGGTCATTTGCACACAAACCCCGGGCCCAAGTCCATTCTCCACTTTTTTGGTTTACACACACACTGCTGTAATGGATGACTGCTTCTTCATTATTTTTGCGGATCATAAATACCCGCGTTTTGAGTTACCGTCCGGCGGAAGGAGCGGGTTATTCAGTCGGAATTGATGGTTTCCCTGCCATTTTGACGACCAAACTATTTGACCCAGGAAGGCTGGCAGCATAAAAACAACAACGTCCTTCAAATGCATTTATGGCCAAGTATTGGGAGCGATGACTTAATCCTTTTAGTTATTAAAAATGATGTTGAAGCTTTTTAAACAAAGCAAGAGACTGTTTTTAATCGTTAAAAAAATTATGCAAACAATAGTTAACCTAGCTAACCGCTAACTATGTTAACCATGAATTGCATGCAATTGTTATTATTATTCTATTTTTCTCATTTGTTTTAACATTATGAATAATAATACCAAATGGTTGCCAGATAATAAACTAAATTATTTCTAAGTAAGGGCAAAAAAAACTGAAATCGCATATTATGAGTTTTAAAACAATTCTATACATAAAATTAATGAATTAATTCACTCTTGTTGAATATTACGGACGTATGTGATAATATCAAATACTTTATTTTGATTAATTTGAAAATTAATTTGGCTTTTGGCAACTTTGAGAGGCTCAAAGATGATTTAAAAATTAATTAATATGTAAATAGAAAAATAATGTTTTTTAATCAATTTTTCATTTTTTTTATTCAAAAAAATTTTTTTTAATAGTACAACTACAGAAAACAAAATTAGACCATTAAAATAGAATCACCTTTTGACTTTTAATAAGATCCCAAAAGAAAAAAAGCGATTTTCTTAGAGCCAAATTTCCGCAAAATTAAATCAATCCTAGAAGACTATTCATAAATTTTAAACCATAAATGTCCAACTATTTAAAAATTCATTAAAATGTAAATAGAAAATAAAAACATATATTATCCATTTTTCATTTTTTATACTCAAAGATGTTTTATTTTAATAGTACAACTACAGAAAAAAAATTAGACCGTTAAAATAGAATCACTTTTGTGACTTTTAATAAGATCACAAAAGGAAAAAAAAAATCTAAACAGCGATTATCTAAGTGCGAAATTATTGTAAAATTAATTAAAATGTATAAATAGAAAGTTTAAAAAAATATATTTGATCCAATTTCCATTTTTTTATATTGAATGATGTTTTTATTTTAGTAGTACAACTACATAAAAGAAAATTAGACCATTAAAATAGAATCCCTTTGGTGACTTTTAATAAGATCCCAAAAGAAAGAAAAAATCAAAACAGCAATTTTCTTAGTGCCAAAATTTCCACAAAATTAAATTAATCCAAGAAGACTATTCATACATTTTAAACCATAAAATAATCCATTTTTCATATTAAAAAATGTTTTTTCAATAGTACAACTACAGAAAACAAAATTACACCATTAAAATAGAATCACTTTTGTGACTTTTAATAAGATCCCAAAAGAAAAAAAAAATCAAAACAGCAATTTTCTTAGAGCTAAATTTCCGCAAAATTAAATTAATCCAAGAAGACTATTCATACATTTTAAACCATAAATGCCCAACTGTTTTATTGATTTATTACAAATCACGCCATTCGCATTTAACCGAATTCTCCTCCAACTTTTTGATCGGGCAATCGCGGCGAACACCTAAACGGACGGCAGCGGGCACGTGGCGTGTTTTCCATCTCGGGGAATTTTGGAATAACTCGACCCCGATTGGGAACGCCGCCGAGAGCGAGCGTCGCGGAAGCGTGATGACTTCCTGCCTCGCATTAATGCACATCTGTGTTGCCTCTGACCAAATAAAGAGAAACACACACACAGAGGCGCCTTTTTTTGCGGGGCTTCCCCCTCTTGGCGGCGTGATTACCATGACGGGAAAACCTGCAAGTTGTCCGCCGCATTGCAAATTTGCCTTCATTTACTCTAATTTGCCCGATGCTTACAAAAGAAGCGGAAAAAAACAGGCCGCCGCTGTTTATTTAGTCTCTGAGCAGTTTACCGTAAATCTCACTGTTTTGATGAAGTCATTTTTTCGGGAGTCTGGCGGGTCGTGTGCACACACGTGATGGTAGCGATACGTGTTTATTATTAAATTAGATGCATGTCAAAAGTTATTTGCGGGTTTGTGCCAAAAGAAACTTTTGGTCGAGGCAGATGTTTAACGTCAAAGTCGACGAAATTTGCGATTTGTTAATTTTCTGGAGCGCTTATCCTCCCTCACAAGGCGGGGGTGATGGAGCTTATCCTAGCCAACTACAGGTGCCAGGCAGGGCCATTTGGTATCAAAACAATAGCAAAAAAAATTTAAAAAAAGTTTTTTTAGCAATTTGTATTGGTTTTTGGATGGCCATTTTAACTTACCGTGACAATTCAAATTCAAAATAGCCCATTTGAACCAAAATGGTAAAAAAAATACTTCTTTTTTTTTTAATCAAGCAGTTTTTTAAGCAATTTGTATGAAAAAAAAAACGTGAAAATTTTGAAAGTTTTGTTTTTTGGATGGCTATTTTAACTTACCTTGACAATTCAAATTCAAAATGGCCCTTTTGAACCAAAATGGTAAAAAAATATTTCAAAATTAATTAAAAAAGAGAAAAAAACAAGCAATGTTTTTTAAGCAATTTGCATGAAAAAAACATGAAAATATCTAAATTTCTGGTTTTGGGCTAGCTATTTTAACTTACCTTGACAATTCAAATTCAAAATGGCCCTTTTGAACCAAAATGGTAAAAAAATATTTAAAAAAATAATTAAAAAAGAGGGAAAAAAACTAGCAATATTTTTAAAGCAATTTGCATGAGAAAAAAAACATGAAAATATCTAAATTTTTGGTTTTTGGCTAGCTATTTTAACTTAACTTGACAATCCAAATTCAAAATGGCCTCTTTGAACCAAAATGATAAAATTTCAGTTTTTGGTTTTTTTTAGTTATAGGTTCTTGAACTTTTTTGTGGGTTTATCCGTGATAGATATGTCTACCAGATTCCATGTTTCTAAGTTATTATGAAAAGCTGTATTTTAAAAAAATATATTTTTTGTATCTTCCAAACAAAATGGCCTACTACCAGTGTTGTTCGGAATAGCTTCTTGAAACTTTTTGGGGGCATTTTTCTAAGGGTGGAAGCTACTTTGCAAAGATGCCGTTTATGTTGGATTAAAACCCAGTTTCTCACCTCTCTGACCACGGAGTCGTTGATGGAGCTGAGGTTGACGGCGCCTTCGTAGGTGAGATAGTAGAAGACGTTGAGGGCTCTGGTGGCCTCCGGGCCCTGCTGTTTGTAACCGAAGATCAGGTCGATCCACTGGTGGAGCTGGCACGACACAAACTCGCTTTCCAGGGCCTGCAAGGCAACGTTCTCAGGTCAAAACCCTAAATTCACATGTATGGTACTTCAAGCATTTGTTTTTTAATTTTAATTTAAAAAATGATAACAATACAGTATTGTAAGTAAGGGGATAGTGACCTTGTTGGTTGTGACCAATTTCTTGGTGCAGGTCGTATACTAAAAACTCCCACTCTATTGGGTTTAAGTCTGGGGAATGAATTTGCTAAAAGGGCGCGGTGGAGGAGTGTTGAGCACCTGCGCCTGACAGTTTTGGGAATTTCCCCAATACAGGATGAAATAAAGTTCCAATCCAATCTATACATTATTTAAACGTAATGTATTTTTTTAATACTACGTATTTTTTTTCAAATACTACGTATTTTTTTTCAAATACTACGTATTTTTTTTCAAATACTACGGTTTTTTTTTCAAATACTACGTTTTTTTTTTCAAATACTACGTTTTTTTTCAAATACTACGTTTTTTTTGTTTCAAATACTACGTTTTTTTTTCAAATACTACGTATTTTTTAATACTACGTTTTTTTTTAATACTATGTATTTTTAAATACTACATATTTTTTAATACTACGTTTTTTTTAATACTGTTTTTTTAATACTACGTATTTTTACTTTTACACTAAAAGCCGACTTAGGCAACTCGTTGGTATCTCCAGGACAACCTGTACCGCAACACCGCCGCCTGCTGGCAGTTGTGCGTCAGTAAAATCGTAGCTCGCTCCGTCGTACTGCGACAGAAGCTCACCGTCGTCCCTAAACGCTTTCACGGCGTGATTATCGAAGAACGTCAATTCCTTAAACGTCGTCAAGCCCTCGCAATCGTCGGAACCCGCCCATGATTTCTCTAACGAGCAAAAAGCCCGCCGCACCCATATCCCATCATACGGCGAGCGCCCGGCCGTTAAAGCCACGCCGCTCGTTCATTAGGGAGACGCGGCGAAGCCGTCGACGCCAAAACGCCGGGCGCTCTCCCTCCTCATTAGCCAGCCGGCGAGGGGGTTGCGAAAAAAAAAAAAACATTTACGGCGGCTCTCGTAAAAAGACGGCAATTGCGCTAATTTGCGCAACGCCGCGAAAAAAAAGAAGCTCTAAGCGCGAGCAAATTAGAATGAGGCAGCCCTTGATTGTCATTGCTGCCTTGTGTCACATTAATTTGCGGCGAAACATTAGCCGGCGCTGCACTTAAACGGCAATTTATATCGTTTAAATTTTTACGGCGCATCCCTCACTTAAATGCCACTCGGTGACAGCTCGTTCCGACGCTAATTCGTCCCCCATCTCTTAATTACTTGCCCGCCATCGGATGAGAAACCGCAGGGAGAAAAAAGTGGAAAGTGCAACTCGGGCGCCGAATTGTTTTTGAAGCGGCTACGGCACCTGTGTCAAAGTGGCGGCCCGGGGGCCAAATCTGGCCCGCCGCATCATTTTGTGTGGCCCGGGAAAGTCAATCATGAGTGCCGACTTTCTGTTTTAGGATCAAATTCAAATGAAGAGTATAGATGTATATTAAATTTCGTGATTTTCCCCCTTTTAAATCAATAATTGTCATTTTTTAATCCATTTTTACTGTGTTTTTAGTTCAAGAATCATTTTGTATAATCTAAAAATATATTTTAAAAAGCTCAAATAAACATTGTTTTAGATCTATAAAAAACGGAATATTCAGGTCTTTCAATCCAGTTCTTTTAATCCATTTATAAAAATAAAAAACATCTAAATATTATATCTAAAATGTTTCGATGTATATTAAATTTCCTGATTTTCCCCTATTTAAATGAATAATTGTCACTTTTTAATCCATTTTTTATGTGTTTTTAGTTCAAAAATCATTTAGTAAAATCTAAAAATATATTTTTAAAAAAAGCTAAAATAAACATTGTTTTAGATCTATAAAAAACTGAATATTGAAGGCTTTTAATCCAGTTCTTTTAACCCATTTATTTAAAAAAAATCTAAATATTATATCTAAAATGGTCCGGCCCACATGAAATCGAGTTGAGGTTAACGCGGCCCGCAAACCAACCCGAGTCTGACACCCCTGGGCTACGGTATTTTTTTTAATGGTTTTCCCAATGTGTCGCTTGTTGTCGGGTTTTCGGCCTTAATAGGACATCTGAATTTGAACAGGAAGTGGGCCATTTTGGGGCGAATTCCAGACTTCTAAATGAGGCCGTTCCAGTTGCCTTTTCAATCGGCGCGTTTGTAAACAAAAAGCATGTTAGCGTATTAGCAAACTTGGCCCTTTTTGTGACACGAACAAGGGTCCATTATTAAGCACATATTTTTGCAATAAGTTGATTATTCAGTTCACATTTCACACAAAAGTTGTTTACTGTTGCATTACTTTCTGTAAAAATTTTTTTAGTAATTCAGTGATCCAAAAAATTAGACTTGCTTTTCTGTTTTTTCCTTATTTATGTTTTTTTAAAGCAAATAAATGAAAAATAAAATACTTACAGTTTTAGTCCATTGGTGCTTTCCATATTTAACGGTTAAAAATCCACAAAAAAAAAAAAAACTTCCAAACGAGGCCTTTTAAGTTGCCTTTTCAATTGGCACGTTTGTAAACAAAAAGCATGTTTTTGAGTTAGCATATAAGCAAACTTGGCCCTTTTTGTGACAAAAACAAGGGTCGGTTAAGCACATATTTTTGCAATGAGTTGATTATTCGGTTCACATTTCAGTCACAAGTTGTTTACTATTAGATTACTGTCTTAGCGTAAAATATATCTTTTTTTAATTAATTCAGTGATCCAAAAAAATTGATTTGCTTTTCTGTTTTTTCCCCATTCGCATTTTTTTAACACAAATAAATGAAAAGTAGAATATTTGAAGTTTTAGTCCTTTGGTCCTTTTCATATTTAATGGATAAAATTCCACAAAAAATATTGTTGCATTACTTTACGTAAAATATATCTATACTTTTTTTTATTAATTCAGTGATCCAAAAAAATGATTTGCTTCTCACTTTTTTCCCCATTTGCGTTATTTTTTAACAGAAATAAATAATAAAAATATTTACAGTTTTAGTCCTTTGATCCTTTTCATATTTAATGGATAAAATTCCACAAAAAATACTGTTGCATTACTTTACGTAAAATATATCTATACTTTTTTTTATTAATTCAGTGATCCAAAAAAAATTGATTTGCTTCTCACATTTTTCCCCATTTGCGTTATTTTTAACAGAAATAAATAATAAATAAAATATTTACAGTTTTTGTAGTCCTTTTCATATTTAACTGATAAAATTCTACAAAAAAATAAATTAAAAAAAACAATATTTACATTTTCCACTTTCAATCAAAAATGTACTTATTTGGCATTAACGTGGACAACCAACCAAAAATATGACACCCGTGTTTTAAATTCCAGGTCTATTAATTTCAGGGAGTCCCTCACCTCGTGCCCATCGTTGGCCGCGATCAACTCCAGCACCCCCTTGTGTAAATAAACGATCCGGAAATGAATGAAAAAGCTCCGTATAGCAAAAATATTGCAAAAAGTTAAGCGTTGACATGCCAAAGTGGGAGAATATTTGAGCGGTTGCCAGGTTGGTTGGGCGTTTTCCAGTGAGGGAACAGAAGGTTGGGGCCAGATAGCGGACGGATTCCTGAGCTGGGATTATTGATGTCCCAATTAGCATCCAGTTTGTGCGCCGCCCTAATCTACGGGGGCCGCACTGATCATTAATGAATAATTGAGCAGCCTTTATGTAAATTCAAACGCAAACCCGCATTACTATTGTTCCATATTTGCCTGAAAGTCGTCCAACGGGACAACAGGGTTTTTGCTTTGAGCAATGTGGGCAGTCGCCTAGGGTGCAATCTTGGTGGGGGTGCACGAAAGCCCTAAAAAAATGTTTTTTTTTTAATTATCTTACAGTTTCTGTCATTTTCGTGTCAATTTAGTAGCATAGACTATAGTATCTAATAGAGTTTGCAGACGGGGAATTGCCCGCCCCCTAGCGTCGGTAAAGAGTCAATGCATTCAGTCGAAAATGGGGAAATACATTTTTATACTTACTGTAAAAAAATTGGTATGATGTGTTGATGATTACGCATCACAGAAGGTCAAAGGTCAATATTATCAGAACACAATGTAAATGGAGTCAAAAGGGCGAAAAACAAAAACAATCCGATTATGTTCAGAATTTGTAATATTTAATTATTTGTAATTTATTCAACTCTATTTTTAGGGTTCAGGGTTTGTGCGTACTGTACTCCTCTATTGGGTCACAATGACTTTTTTGCTAAAATAATACTATATGAAAGAAGAACTATGTTTGTATTTTATTCATTAATTTACAATAATAAGGGTCAAGTGGGGGTGCTGGAGCCTATCCCAGTTTACTACGGACACCTTGGATCGTTGGCCACCCAATCAATCGCAGGATTGGCCTATATTTGATAAACATAAATACAGTAATCCCTCGAATATCGCGGTTAATGTGGATCAGACATGGCCGCAATAAACGAAAAACTGCAAAGTAGGATCACCCCTATTAAAAATAATAATAATAATATTTTTTTTCAGTTCTGAGTCTTAGTAGCAAGCGGAAGACAGGGAAATTGCATTCCATGATTTTAAATTTTTTATGACTTTAAAAAAAATTAAATGTTTTTTTTTAATAAAAAAATAAAATGTTTTTTTTTTAAATAAAAAAATAAAATGTTTTTTTTTTAAATAAAAAAATAAAATGTTTTTTTTTAAATAAATAAAAAAATCCCAGAAAAAAATCTGCGACCTAGAGAAGCCACAAAATTTGAACCGCGAAATGGCAAGGGATTAATGTACTATAATATATTTTTGCGTTTGTACGTTGGGGGGGGCCTTTAGGGATGTCTGCCCTTGGCGCAAAATGAGCTAGGACCGCCTCTGCGCGTATTTGTCATTTTTTTTCCTCCACTTTGAGCAGAGAATGCCAATGAAAATACACATAAAAAGCCAACATGTCCAGACTGTGTCAGATTACTTCAATTATTTTCCCTTTGAAACATAAAGCACATCACTGGACAGAAAAAAAGAAGAAAAAACGGGGGGAAAAAACCCAAGAGAAAACCACAGACGGACACTTTGACGGAGTCGCTGTCAAAGGCCGACACGTTACAGAAACCCTGTTTTGATCCCTTAAGCAGCTTGGCCACATTTAAGCTTTTTTTCTTAATGCGTGATGTCCAAAATGTCACCTTAGAAGGTTTTGGGTGAGACTTTTTAAGTCAAGATTATCATCTAAAAAGGCCAATAAGTTGGCTTTTCTGGTACATTTTTGTGCGTGATCTGGATTTCACCTTAACACAATGAATGAAAGTTTAAAAGTGTTATGAAATGGTGACAAAAACAAAAATGGCTGCACTCAAGTCATTTTACACCGACGAAAAAAAAAGCCTAATTGTTAAAATTCTCACAGGAAGCCGTTTGGATTGCACGCTAGGCTAATTTGCATGCAAATGCGTGTGCGTGTTGCCTCCTAATTGGTCGCACATGTTGGTCGCGGTGGCGAGAGAAATGTTTTCTTTTTGTATCGATTACAGACGGATCAAACAAATGCGTGTCAGATGGGCGACGGTTGCAGAAAAGGGCTTTTATTGTGTCGATTTCCTTTTTTTTACGGGGCAAATATGAATTTATTGTTATTTTTTGGGGTTGAAAAAACTGGCCTGGTAACACTTAAGTCACGTCAAGTCCAAAGGGGAGGGGCGAAATCGCCATTCCTATCGAACAAACCACGAGGCAAAACAAACATGTCTGCGGAGTGGGACTAGTTTTCTGTAGTATTTCATTTTTTTAATTTTAGGATTTATTTTAATTTCTTTTTAGTATTTTAAGTCATTCTTGAGAAGGTACGAACGAGCCTGGCTTGGTTTAATACAGAAAAAAAATGTTATTAAAAGGTGACATTATATTTATTGGTCTAAAAATGGGTATCATAGCGGGGTACACGGTCGATTGGTCGCCGGTCGATTGGTCGCCCGGAAGGTAAGTGATAATTACCATTTAAATCGTTGCTCAAATTCCCTAAATACAAACTGTGAATGACTATTTAGTCATATTTAATGCCCTAGTAATTATTAGGCTAAAGAAAAGCTTCAAATTTCCCGGACTTTTATTGTTTTTTTGTTGGAGAACTTGTTAAGACCCTGACTGAACTGACGTACCTTCTTAAAGGGACAGCGCACGTACATACAAACTCTTCTTATTCACTCACACGTCGGCTCAGTGAAAGTGCTCATGGCCATTGTTGGCTTTTATTGATGTGTAGACCGTCTTGTTTTACCTTGTTTTGGCGCCGGTCTTTTGGTCGCCTGTTGTCACGGTCGAGGCGACCAAAAGACCGGCGACCAATCGACCGCACACGTCATAGCGGTATCGGAAAAACACATCTTGATAAACATTGGTTTGGATCGCGAATTAAAAAAAAAAATTGTCGGACAATCTCTTATACAGTTGCAACAAATTACAACTTTTATCAAAATCTACAACCATTAAAGGCAACATCACACACAAAAAGTAGCCTCCCCAATTAAAACTGAGCCAGATTTTTAAAAAAAGCCAGATAAGGCTCGCCAGCCGTACATTCCCAATCCCTGCTCTATAGACGATTTAACCATCTTTCCTCTTTACTAACGACTAAAATCCTTAACGATCGCCCACCACTAGCAAACGCCTTGTTCTTGTAATCACGTGTAATTATGGCGAGTGCGAGTGCCCGCCCCTTTTTGACTTTTCCTTCCGAATCAAGCTAATTTTTTCGTTTTTTTTTTTCACCCCCACACTTTCCTTTTCTTGCTTCCAGTCACCCGATCCTCTGGATCGACCCCCCTGCATACCCCCCCTCCCCTGGTCTCGGCCCGGCCCGAACCCTGACGAGCGCCCTGATTAAAGGCCTTATTAACTGTCCGTAAACGAGAAGCCGAATGTCATCCGGACCGAGGGGCCCGACCGACGTAAGCCAGCGGTATCCCGCGGCGACCGTTTCCCCCTCGAACCGCAGACGGCGAACGGGCGGAGTTCCAGAAGCCCCCCCCCCAGCCCACCGCGCGACCCGCTTGGCTAATTAGACGGGTCGCGAACGCCGGCGTCGCAGCCGCCCGAAACCCGAAACCGAACCCGCGTGGAATCCCGGCAAGCGAACGCGTCACGGCAATCCGGGGGGAACTAAGTGGTCCGCTTTACGGCGCGGGACCAGCAAGTAAACATCGCTGATTGAGGAGTAAATGGGCGAAACCAATACGCCGACCCGCTTTGGGTTTCTTTTTTTGGACGTTGCTAACAAACGCTGATGTTAATCCTGTACACCCACAATGTAAATAAAAGGAGAAAAAAGGGTGCATTCAGGAAAGACTAATTTAACCGCTGAAACCTAAACTGCGCAAACTAAGAAGAATTGTTTTTAGAATCCGAGTAAATAATCAGTTAATTTTAATTCAGAATGCCGTTGAAGAAATTCAATTTCGTGTAAACGCTAGCTATTGTGTAGAAAATTTGTAAAAATATTGCACCCAATAAAAAAACATTGAGAAGGCTTTGAAGCAAAATCCTATTTTAAAAGGGGATTTGTTATTATTATTATGACTACTGTTGTTATGTCTCATTGGATAAGAGAGTGGGTTTTTGGTGTATTTTTTTCTAAATAATAATAATTATTTTTTATGATTTCTACATAATAATTATTTTAAAAAATATGTATAAAAATAATTTCCAAGATAAAGCATTCTAATCAAAATCTATTTGTTCGCATATCTCAATTAAAAGTTTTAGTTTCTTTTTAATGAATTTATTGTGTTATATTGGAGCGACAAAATCACTAGTGTGGATAAAATTTATTATATACTCATATCTATTTCAACCTAATTATCATATACCCAAAACATCATTGCCGTGACCCCAATATTTTGGATTTTTTAGACAAAATCCTTTTCAACTTGCCCGAAAAAGCGACCAATCATCACCAAAATGTCCAAATCTTACATCAACATGTCAAAATATCTTTTAAATTTCCCAATAGTTCAAATGTCAAAGACAAAAAGATGGACGTCCTGATTGGCGAAAAATCATCTTTCTAATGTCTTCCCACAGCGACCAATCATAGCCAAAACATACACGGGCATATTTACTTCACTTCACTTTAAAACTATCACAAAATATTGCAACAATCTTTCGAACTTTGAAGAAAATCATTCTTCCGCCGTGCTATAACGGCGACCAATCGTCGCCAAAATGTACGTGAACATATCTACTCGGCCACAAAACTATGACACAAAAACCCAATATTTGAAGGCCAAAATGATGATATAGCATAAAAGCTGCTAGCGCTCAACAGGCAAACACGAGCACGAGATTTCCCCGTTGCGTTTGTCCTTGGACCAGAAAGTCAAAAGCCAAAAGTTCAACAGAAGCCAAAACATGTTAGCCGACTTGTCCGTTGAGCGGACGCCGAGATAAGGACGGAGACGAGGAGAAGAAGAAAGCGGTTATCTGAGAGAGACGACATTAGCGAGGCGGGACGTCAGCGGCAGTAGATCAGCGCCTTTCTCAGGCTCGTAAAAAATGCCGGCTGAGGAAGATCCTCCTCCTCCTGCGGCGGCGGCGGTGGCGACGGCGAGCGCTGTCTGACATTAGCCAGACGGCCGTTCCCGTCGCGGGGCTAACCGCCGCAGCGACCACTCCACATTAAGATGCCTCTCACGCGCGAACCCGACGAGCGGCCCGGAACGACGTTTACGGGCCGGAAGAGCTTAACGGCAGCGGCTAGCACGCTAGCCGCACACTTCCGGGGTTGAGGGTTCGATCCCAGGTGGGTCCTCACTGTGTGGAGTTTGCATGTTCTCCCTGGGCTTGCGTGGCATTTCTCCGGGTACTCCGGTGTCCTCCCACGTCCCAAAAAGAGGCATGCTAGGCTAGCTGGTTGCAATTGCCATGAATTGTCATTATACAAGTATAATGAGATTTAAAGCTTCACCACAAAGTGCACAAATAACAACAACAAACAGACAAATACATAATAATCCATAAATAACAAGAAAATATTAAATAATTTAAAAATCATAAAAAAATAAATGAACAATAAAAATAATATTAAATAATAAAAATAATAAAAAATAAAAAGTACATTAAATAATAATAGTAATAATAATAATATTAAATAATTAAAAATAATAATAAATACAACAACATAAATAAGTAGGGAAGTGCACAAATGACAACAAACAGATAATCGATAAATAATAATAATAATAATAAATAAGTAGTCAACATAGATAAGTAGTGGTCACATAAATAAGTAGGTACAAAAGTGACTAAAGTGGTTAGCATCTTATGTCGTTTTAGCGCAATACCCTATGATTGGTTGTCCTTTATCTCCTCGTGCCCTGTGATTGGCTGGCCACCGATAGTTTGCTCCAGCACCGATTTCGGAAAAATTCCAAAAACGTCACCATGATTTTTCCACCCTCTATTTCACCATAAGCGACTTCCAAAAGCAAACGAACAAAAACCGCCCACTGCAGATCGGTCGCGACGCTCGTTAACTTTCCCCTAATGATAGCGCGTGGAAAACGAGCCGGCGTTCGGTCGGAGGGCGGCGACGCGACGGGCGATCCTTTACTCCGAGAGGCTTTTAATGGCCTCTCCAGATTGGAGCTTAATTAGCTGTTAATCATCTCGGGCTCATTTTGCGCGAGCGGAGACGGCGGGCGACGGACGGCTGGTCGCGGCGAGCCCATTAGCGGCCAGAGCCAGCCAAACGGCCCATTAAGTCCTTCGCCGGTGCGTTGCGCCTCGCCACGCCGCCAGCTGACACCCTCAAATGCCAACGATCTGTCACGGCCGTGGGCTCGTCGGGATTGGATTTCTGGACTGGAACCGCATCCGTTCACCAACGAATGGTCGCTAGTGATCACGTGATCGGAATTCGGGCCCCATCTCGTCATTTCCAGGCATCGGAATCGGGTTTAAGAGATGGAAAAAATGGTTTTCTGGAATATTTTGATATTATATGAATATATATATATATATATATATACACACATATATACATATATATACATACATATATATATACATATATACACATATATACATATATATATACACACATATATATATATACATATATACACATATATACATATATATATACACATACATATATATACATATACATATATATACATATATATATATATACATACATATACATATATATACATATATATATATATATATACATACATATACATATATATACATATATATATATATTCATTTTCTGAACCGCATATCCTCACAGGGGTCATGGGGGGTGCTGGAGTTTATCCCAGCTGACTTCAGCACCTTGAATTGTTGTCCAGCCAATGGCAGGGCACAAGGAGACAAACTACCAATCACGCATAGCTCGGAACAATTTAGCATACAATTAGCCTAGCATGCATCAGGCGGGGAACGCCCTCAAACGTTGGTCAGCCAATCGCAGGGCACAAGAATCCAAACAACCAATCACTCCTAGCTCGGAACAAGTTAGCATACAATTAGCCTAGCATGCATCAGGCGGGGAACGCCCTCAAACGTTGGTCAGCCAATGGCAGGGGACAACGAGACAAACAACCAATCAGTCATTTATATCATAGCTAGGGACAAATTAGCATACAATTAGCCTAGCATTAATGTTTTGGGGATTTGGGAGGAACATTTAAAGTCCACACAGTGGGAAGGCACCCTGGGATCGAACCCTCGACTCCTCAGACCTGTGCAGCCGACGCTCTAACCATTCAGCCCTCAAGGTCACCTTTTTGCCGTTGATTGGTCGCTGTTTCCGCAAACACATTTTTGGTCAATTCTTAAATAGTAACGACTGTTGTGATATTTTTGGATGTTAAAAGTGATCCGAGCGAGTCACAAGCGACAAGTCAAGGTCATTTAAATTTTGCCGGCGATTGGTCGCCGTTTCCGCACATTACGAAAAACAATTCCATTCATCAATTCCTAAATGACAGTGACCGTTGCGACATTTTCCGAGATATGAGTGGTCACAAGTGACAAGTCACCACAATTTTGGTGACGATTGGTCGCCATTTCCGCACACTGGGAAACCCCAAATATTGGGATAATCCACTTTAGTCACTTCATATAAATCTTTTTAGGACTACTTATTTATTTGTGCACTTTATGGTGAGGCTTTAAATCTCATTGTACTTGTATAACAACAATAAAAGCATTTAATTCCATATTTGTAAGTTGTAAATTTACAAGTCAAGGTCACTTAAATTTGGGTTTGAAAATAAACCGATAAACCGATTGGTGCCGATTTCCTATCACACGATGGGATCTGGAACCTTTGTACTTTAAATCAAAATGTCATTAATACGGCGCATTTGAACAGCATTTAGCCTCCGCAAGCTAATTTTGACAACATACAAAAGCCCCTCCCCACCCAGACAAGCAAAAAAGAGCGGTCGCGTGATTAATGACGGGGGCTCGCTCGCATTAGCCGGCTGGTTAGCAAACCTCGGCGTCCGCGGACCGACCGCCAGGAAATAACAACGTCAACGCGAGTTAGGGTGCGAGGAAACCCACCTGGCGGTTGATTCGCACAAACTCCTCGGGGGTCTTGGCCCAAGGCGGCAGCTCCACGTCCGACACCGCCGTGCCGTCCTCCATCACCCCCAAGTTGTAGGAGTTGGCGTTGACAAACATCTCGGGGAGGTAGTAGAACTCCGGAATCAGCTCCTGCACGGGGTGGATTATTTTTTTAGAATTAAAAACATGTTTTTCATTGTCATTTATCCTATTTTTAAGTGTTTTTCCCAGAAGTTGGGAACGAATTAATTAGTAATTACCGTACTTATTAATTGTGCCAAAAAATAATGTAAGCAGTAATTGACAAATGATATTTTATCTGTTAAAGTGAGGCCTGTTGATAAATGCTGTTTACAAATATTAGACGTTACAGTAATTAGTTTCTAAAGAGAAATATGTATTTGCCTTTTAGTTTGATTTACCGCAGCCGAAATGCATTATGGGATTGAAAACCGGATCGAATCCGATACCACAAAAGTAGCAGTATCGGATCAGGACGTTGCTAATTAGAAGCCGTTAAGAAAATGTATATAAATGTATAAAAAAATGGAGGACCATTAAAAAAAATTATGGTAGCTTTGGTCTTGCATAATTTTCTTCTTTTTTTTCAACTTTTACTAGCAAATATGTACTTATTATTGTATGGTCCATTTTGAAAATGTATGATTTTTTTAAATTCTTTATTCATTTAAAAGTGAAATATTTCATATAAAAAATAAAAAATTAAAAACACTCTTTTTGAGCATTCGACTTCTGTCGTTTATCAAAAAAAAAATTATAAAATTGACCAAAAATTAGGCATAAAAGGTCCACCCAATTGGGATTCCTTTGGATAAAATCTAGATACATTATTAAAAATAAAATTTAATAAATGATTACTTCTTTGAAATCAATCAAAATGGCAACTTTCTAAATTTATTCAAAAGTTTCCTTTTTACTCTCACAATAAAACTTTTTTTTCATGTTGCGTGATGCTTTTAGTCGCCCGTCTGGAAAAAAAAATACAAGACTGGAGACGCGATTTTGACGGCGAGACGCGGAACTTCTCCGAGGCTAACAAAGCGGAACTTGTAGCGTAATGAGCGTAAACACTGCCCTGGCGTGTTTTTCTTGAAAGAGCATGCTTCTCCAATTAGGCCGCCGCCGGCTAGCGTAATGGCGGCCATGTGTAAACAGCAAAGATGATGAGGGAGAATTTCCTGTCCAATTTTTTTGCATTTTATACTGGCGGTGAATTTGCAGCCAGTCCTCCCAGTTGAAAGACACACACACACACACAAAATGAGCGCAAGCTAACGCTATAGCGTCCATTTAGTGTAAACGCTATCGTGTAGAATATTTTTTTTAGAATATTGCATCCCAAAAAATCCCATGTACGTTGACAATCCAATTTTAAAAGGGGATTTGTTATTATTATCTTGACTACTGTTTTTGTGCCTGTTTGTTTTTTTCTAAAATAATTTCACCCCAAAAATACATACATACATATATATGTATATATACACACGTATATATATTTATATATGTATATATATTTATATATGTATATATATTTATATATATATATGTATATATGTATATATATATATATGTATATATGTATATATATATGTATATATACACATACATATTACGTATTTTTGGGGTGATGTGTTAAACTTGATGTCTACTTTTTCTAATTGCTGTTTTGTGCTCTGCATTTTCAGAAGAAAAAAATAATATTGAATATGTCTCTTAGTATATATATATATATATATATATGTATCTATGTATCTATGTATGTATATATGTATGTATCTGTGTATGTATATATATGTATATATATATGTGTATATATATATTTATATATTTAGATATATATATATACATATATATACTTCAGAGACATGCTTATTTATTTATATATTTATTCATGTATTTATTCATTAACTTACTTATTACCTATCTATTTGTCTAAAATGTCTTTTTCTGTGTCTGTATTCTCACCCTCTTGCTACTCTTGATACCGTGACAACGAAATTTCCCGAATACGGGATGAATAAAGTTATCCAATCCAATATAACAAAAATCTGATTCAAATTATAGTTATATAAGGCCAAAATTATGATATAGCAAAGCGTCCAGCCAGCAACATTAGGCGCAGCGGGGGCCCCGCCCCTCCCCTCCCTTCCCCGGGCCCGGTCAGAGGCCAGCCCCCTCTGATCCCCAATCCTGTCCCGTCACGGGTCAGCGCCCCGGTTTCTTGCCCCGCCCCCTCCCGTCCTCGCTACACTTCCACTGTTGCTCCCGCTAACCTCTGCAGGTTTCTCTCGATGCCTCCGGGCCGAGGCGAGAGGTCGAGGTCAAGGGATTGGGGGGGTCACGCTAGCGTCACCCGGGCTAGAGACGCATTCAATCGGGGTGTTGTAGCCTATTATCACCCCTTCTTTTAAGAAAAACAACAAAAAAGGAGGGGGGGTAAAAAAATAACAGTGAGGCTTTTTGCCCTCTGGCGGGCTTCCATGAATGGCTGCGATGCTCAAGCTAAATGCTATACGGCGCCCGCTAAATTGAAACGTCTCTTCGTTAATTCCTCTTTTGCGTCCGGGGTGAATGAGTGCGTCCGAGCGGAAAAAGTCGACTGACGCGGATTCAAATCGGTGGCGGAAAAATTTCATTTCAGATATAATATTTAGATTTTTTTTTATAAATGGATTAAAAGAACTGGATTAAAAGCCCCGAATATTCCATTTTTTTATAGATCTAAAACAATGTTTATTTTAGCTTTTTTAAATATATTTTTAGATTTTACAAAATGATTTTTGAACTAAAAACACAGAAAAAAATGGATTAAAAAATGACAATGATTGATTTAAAAGGGGGAAAATCAGGAAATTTAATATACATCTATACTCTTCATTTTGCTTTCATCCTAAAACAGAAAGTCAGCACTCACGATTGACTTTTTCGGGCCACACAAAATTATGCGGCGGGCCAGATTTGGCCCCCGGGCCGCCACTTTGACACGTGTCCTTAACGTTCATAATTGAAAAAGAATGGAAAAAAATGGCAAATAATTCATTGAATCGAATGAAATTTTTCATCTACACAACTTTTATCCGTATGTAAAAAGATCCCCCTATAAAGCAAAACGACGCCATCTTGGCTAGCCCGTCCACCGCCATCGCGTTCCATATCGTCGTGGTCCATTTTTGCTTATTGTTTTTGATCCGTCCCGCTCTGATAGCTTTTGACGGCGGGAGCGAAACCATCGCCTTCGCAATCAAGCGCCGCCGTAACGGGATCCACATGTTTGATCGCCGAGGTGGGGGCGGTGGAGCGCAATCAAGCGTCAAACGCGCAACCCCCACCGATGGGCCGACCCGGTGCCGACGGACCCCGAGCCGGAACGTTGCTTTGACATCCCGTGTCGGACCGTAAACGTTTCGGGCCAGCGGTTAAAAGTGCGGCGGGTCGAGTTGGAGATTGGGCCAGGGGGCGTGGCCTAAAATGGAAGTTCGGGTTATAGCTGGGCCGAATGGGAGACAGATGAGGATTAGTCTCCGCCTTTGATCGCCCGAGCGGGGATCTTTGGTAGCCGTTGGACGCTAATTGCGAGCGACGGGCCGGCGCTGGCGTTCGTCGGGTTGAAAAATAGTCGTCGGAAACGGAGCTAAAATGGCAACCCAAAAAAAAAAATGTTTACCTTGACGTCGGACGTGTCTCGCTGGCAGTTCCTCCAGGCGCGGGAAACCGAGGAGAAGGTGCGGTCGGCGTGGTCAAATTTCCCGCCTTGAAAATTTAGGAAGAATGTGGTGAAGGGTTCCTGTCAGTTAAAAACAAACAAAAATTAAAAAACTATTGAATTGAATTATTTTAGAGTCATTAATACATTTTGTTATTATTTTACATTCATTCCATTTTATTTTTTATTACATTGTATTTTCTAATAGATTTTATTGTATTTTTTTTAGTTATTTTATATACATTTTCCCATTTTATTTTTTATTAGATTGTATTTTTTAATAGATTTTATTGTATTTTTTAGTTATTTTATATACATTTTCCAATTTTGTTTTTTATTACATTGTATTTTCTAATAGATTTTATTGTATTTTTTTTTGTTATTTTATATACATTTTCCCATTTTATTTTTTATTAGATTGTATTTTTTAATAGATTTTATTGTATTTTTTAGTTATTTAATATACATTTTCCCATTTTGTTTTTTATTACATTGTATTTTTTAGTTATTTTATATACATTTTCCCATTTGATTTTTTAATTACATTGTATTTTTTAATAGATTTTATTGTATTTTGTAGTTATTTTATATACATTTTCCCATTTTATTTTTTATTGCATTGTATTTTTTTATAGATTTTATTGTATTTTTTAGTTATTTTATAAACATTTTCTTATTTTACTTTTTAATTTTTATATTTATTACATTATTGTCATGATTACAGTCACATTTCCAGTTTGAACTGGAGCAATCCTAAGCTAACCATTGCTACATCTACAGTTATAGAATCAAACACATAAATGTGACAATGTTACTCATATTCACTTTGAAACAAAGATGACATTAGATGGACAAAGTTATCTAGCATATATTTAAAAAAAAATAGCATACTAACTCAATGCTGCTATTTCCACACCATGTCATGACCTCGTGCATCATTAAAAGAGTTCCAGGGAGGAACAAAAGTATTTTTTCTGTTCCTGAGGAAACTAGGACAGTCCATTTCACTAATTGGAGAAGGGGGGGGGGAAATTTCTCCTGATCAAGCCATTCTTTCTCTATTTATCAGTTTAGGAATATATGTATTTTAGGAATATGTGTTGGGAATGAGTTCTGTTATAGTTGGGAAAGTAAGTATTTATTTTTGGGAGTCTGTCTCATGTTTTGTGTTAATTGATTGTTCGATGTCCCCTTTATGTTTCAATGGTGCTGGCCACCTGTGCTATGTAACGTGTATCTATGTTTTGTGAAGTTATTCTAGTCTTGTCTTGTCTATGTGCAGCAATGTAAACAAACGTCTGATTATTTTGCAATGCTTTTATCCTCTTTCTCATCGAGTAGAGTTTGCTCTTTTCTTTTTTTCTTTTTTTGCTAATTGAAACTAGTTCCTTAAACATAGTTTTGTAACTCACTAACTGTACAATAAAATTATGCTGTCTTATAAACTTCCCTCTTTTTTTGGTGAACAGTTTTTTGTGAAAATTTCAAATAACGATACAAATTTAAGTGATGTTAATCAAATAGTTTTATTTTGTACTGTATTTTCCGAACTATAAGTTGCATTTTTTACGAGTAATACTACTAGTACGTCTTTTGTTTTTTTGTTTCTCTCTGACCATTGACAGTTCATCATATTTTTTTTCTACTTACCATATTTTCTCGCATATTAGCCGCCTCTGCGCATAAGGCACACCCTTAAAATTGCCTTAAAATCGTTGAATTTGACAATTTCTCTCGTATAAGCTGCCCCCTGATTACAATTTTCACCTCCATATTCATGGTTTTAATAGGGAGTACAAATGTAATACTTTGAAGGGAAAGTCTTAAGAAAAATCATGACAGGTGGTATTTTTGAGATACTGTATGAATCAAAAGCACATTATTAGGGTCACTATCATAAGGAAGTAGAAACTTTTGACGTAAAAAAAAGTAATCAGGGGTTCACTGTATCGCAAAAATGTGTGTCTCAAGGGCTAAAGATTTAACCTTGTGATGCCAGTTGCTTTTTTGCCGCTTTACGACAATGACAAGAATTTTAAAAAGATTGCCGTCACCAAAATGGCCGAAAATTGACTTTGTTGATGAAAATAATATTTGCGAAATCGATTGCTATATTGCACATTCCGAAATATAGACAATTTCAAAAAGGAAGTCATGTGAGCAGTACAACCAGGAAGTGTGCCCGTAGCGTGTGCAACCTATATAATAATTTCCAGTTCTTTATGCAGTTCACGAAATACGGTATTTGAAACTCAAGTTTAGCCTTTCAGGTTCTGTTTAAAAATTCCGATTAGCTTTCCGGTGTCACAAATATCATCTCACAATATTCTTTACCACAAAAAGTGAAATTTAATCACCCGTATTATAAACGTACTCGGCAGGGCGCTAACAAACACTGCGTTTGAAACAAAACAAAAAGCAAAAGTAATCCCGGGGAGAATTTAAAGGCGCGCCGCTGATGCATTTCTAATCACGTATAATCTTGTTAGGACGGATCAATAGTGCTCTCTCTTGCCCGACCCCCACGTACTTAAGCACCTCCCCCCTCCCGTCTACCTGAACGCGACCGCCGCCCACCGCAACGCTAGCGTGTAATTTATACGGCCCGTAAGAAAGAGGCCGGCGTGACATTAATATGCTTGGGAGGGTCGGCGCACGAGGCTCAAGCGGCCTTAGCATAAGCCCGCTAATGATGCTCGTGGATCAATGGCGGCGCTCTGCTGGGACCGGCTGACAATGGTGAGCTAGCGGCGCAATAACGCGCAAACGTTGAGGAGGGGGGCCGGGGTCAGAAAAAAAAAGAAAACACAAAAAAAAACATAGTAACCTCTCAATCCCTGGAGGGCAGTAGCGCAAAATTGATGGCGTCCACTCAACAGAGACAATATTGCCCGGCGCTCGAGTCTCTTAAAAAGTCATCTCCGGATGGAGCCGGATGGGATCGGACCGGGAGGGTCGGCGCTTGCTTACCATGCGGAGGAGCCAGGTCAGGGCGAAGCCGGAGGTGGAGTAGTGCGTGCCGTAGTGGAACTTGGGCACCTGTTCGTCGTCCCACGACTCGAAGCGCTCGGAGAAGAAGGCGGCGCGCTTGGGGTTCAGGGCGCCGATTGGCTGCAAAGAATTTAGTTTCATTTGAAAATTCATCTCAAGTCAAAATAAAGTGAAGATTATATCTTGAAAACGTAACAAATGAAGATACCTATACCATTTTAATGTCTTTTTTTATACAAGGATTTTTGTTTTTCTATATACTGTCTATATTATTTTATTTATTTATTATTTATTTTTTTCTATTTTTACTTCATATATTTAGCTATATATTTCAATTTAATCATATATTTTTTACAAACAATACTTTGCGCTTCATATTTCATTCAAACCTTTTTTGAATCGCTTATCCTCACAAGGATCGCGGGGGGTGCTGGAGCCTATCCCAGCCAACTACGGGCAACAGCTAGGGGAAACCTTGAATCCTTGGTCAGCCAATCGCAGGGCACAAGAATCCAAACAACCAATCACTCATAGCTAGGAACAAGTTAGCATTCCAATGTTCAACCAGCTAGCCTAGCATGCATATTTTGGCGATGTGAAATTACTCAGAGAAAACCTACGCAAGCCCGAGTAGAACATGCAAACTTCACACAGTGAGGACCCACCCGTGATCGAACCCACGACCCCAAAACTGCAAGGCCAACGGGCTCACCACCCCACCACTGGACCAATTTTTTTTTTCATTTTCAATTGACGAAAGGCGTTCTGCAAAAAGGCTTAAAACTTCCCGTTCATCACGCTAGCTTAGAAACGACGTCGTTTTGCACCGACAGTCGGATGCGGTGATGTCCCAAATAACCGAGCCTCGTTTTGGTTGGGCGCGGCGACCCCATACGGACGAGCGCGGCGCGGCTATTACGCGGGTGCGCAAAAGGAGCTCAGCTGGGATCAATACGGCCACGAGTCTCCGGGTGACAGGTGATATGAAAGAGATGCCATTGATCCGCCCCCCCGCTAGCCCTCGTCCTCAAAAGGCCATTATTCCATTAGCATTGATCCGCTACGCACGCGTGTGTGTGTTTGTGTGTGTGTTTGTGTGTGTGTACGTGATGGATTAAAGGGGGCGGAAACTGACAAGTAATAAAAATCATGGCGTCCTGAAAAGGATTTCCACAAATGGGGATTTAAATGACCGCCGGCAGAATCTTAAGAGTATTTCCAATTTTTATTTTTTTATGAACACGGGAAGTAAATGACTAACTTGGACTGTCGCGCAAACTCGTTTTTTGAAGGATGACATGACAGGTGAAATTTTAAAATGTAATAAAAGATTAAGTAATTGGGCGAATGTGAATTGTGCTGCACAGGAAATGGCAGCAAAGAAAAAGGAAATGCTTGGAAATTGAAAATAAGAGTAAGTGGAGGAAGATAAAATATGAAATGAAATGGAAACACTATTAAAAGTTTATAGATCAAATTTTCCAACAGTAAAATAAAAACAAATGCAGGAACATGAAAATGTGCAGTAATTTTTTTTTTTTTAACTTTTTTTTTTTTTTAAATTTGATCAATTTAAGTGGGGGAAAATAAATCAATGATAAATATTAGATAGTGTATTATTAAATAAAATAACAAAACAATGTACCTAAAACAAACAAAAAAGATTTTTTAAATGAAAATTGAACGTAAAAACCTAATTAGGAAGGTATGTGCGGTATATAAAATCTAAAAAAAGTCATTCAAAAGGTTTAAAATAATGTCATATAAAATTTAGATGAAATCAAAAAGTGGGGGGATATAAAAAAAAGTGCAGAAAATTAAATAGGAACATTTAGGAAAAATAAATATTTTCAAAAATAAAATTAATAGTGGTATACAAAATGGATAAAATGTACTTTATTTAAAATGCAAAAAAATATCAATAAATCAATGGGGGGCAATAATGTATATTTATAAAAAATATTTAAAAAACATAACCTGACGTACAAACGACTTTCCACGCCAAATGTAGCATCCGTACGAAAGCTAGCATCTCGGCGAGCGACGGTGAGCGTATTGCGTCGCCGCCGCCGTGATGGCGACTTGACAGTGATACAGTGCGAGTTCCTCGGGGGCGCCGGGCTCAGGGCTGAGTACACATGGTGAATTATACATCACAGCCATTGCTCTGATTTATTGCCCTAATAACAGCCCGCTCATTAAAAAAAGAAAAGGCTTGAAGGAGGCATATAAAAAAAGAAGTAGTGAAAGTGCCAGTGCCGCGTCGCGCGCCGCCCGACGTCGTTAACGCCGTAAATTATAGCGGGGGGGACGCGGGGGGGATTCCGACGCGGCATCTCGCGGTACACGAACGGCGCCTGGGTAGAATCTTCCGCGGGCTACAAATTGGGCCGATTTATCACCGTCGGCAAAACCTGAGTATCGCCTTCGCCGGCTAATAGCACGCTTCTAATTGGACGCAGCTAGCTAAAGATGACGCTAGCTTCGGTAAAATTCGGGCGACGATTTATTTGGGCGAGGTCGTTGAAAAATGGCCAAGATTGTGTGTGACTTCCTTCTCGGACTTAACTCCTCTATGCCTGAATATTTAATAATTAGACATCATATCACATTAGAAGGATGCATAAATGTGAAAATAATGTAAAACAAATTGAACAATAAATTGAAAAATCCTCAATAAAATGAATTTAAAAATTAAAAATAAACACAATTTGAAAATTAATTGGATCGGCTACAGCACCCCCGTGACTTAATCAGGGTAAAGCAGTTTAGAAAATGAGATAAGATATATATATATATATATATATATATATATATATATATATATATTCTATGTATTTTCTATATTTTTCTTGATTAATTTTAGGATTTTAACATTTTCAAACTGTATTTTTAAATTATTTTTCTAAATTTTGTATTTCTTGCTAATAGTAATTTAATGTATCCTGCCAACTTATTACACGCATTCATTCATTTTTCGAGCCACCTATCCTCAAGGGTCACGGGGGTGCTGGAGCCTGGAGAGTTGAATTGGTTGCCAGCCAATCACGCTCACACACCTATGGGCAATTTGGAATCTTCAATTAGCTTAGCAGTCTTCAATTAGCTTAGCAGTCTTCAATAAGCTTAGCAGTCTTCAATTAGCTTAGCAGTCTTCAATTAGCTTAGGAGTCTTCAATTAGCTTGGCAGTCTTCAATTAGCTTGGCAGTCTTCAATTAGCTTGGCAGTCTTCAATTAGCTTGGCAGTCTTCAATTAGCTTAGCAGTCTTCAATTAGCTTAGCAGTCTTCAATTAGCTTAGTAGTCTTCAATAAGCTTAGCAGTCTTCAATTAGCTTAGCAATCTTCAAATAGCTTAGCAGTCTTCAATTAGCTTAACATGCTTTAATTAGCTTAGCAGTCTTCAATTAGCTTAGCAGTCTTCAATTAGCTTAGCAGTCTTCAATTAGCTTAGTAGTCTTCAATAAGCTTAGCAGTCTTCAATTAGCTTAGTAGTCTTCAATAAGCTTAGCAGTCTTCAATTAGCTTAACATGCTTTTTTTAAGATGCGGGAGAAAGTCAAGTACCCCTAGAAAACCCACTCGCGCACGCAATCTCCACACGGGAAGTCTGGAACCCGCCGGAAATTGAACGCTCGATCTCCGAACTGTGAGGCGGACATGCCGACCACTTCTCCACCGTGCCGCATTTACATTGGTTCAATGTAAAGTCGGGCATCAAGGTGTTAAAATCAATAGGCCATTAGCCGAGGTGGCTACGGGTTCGATAATCGCTCGCTACTTGTGTAACATGGACGTAGCAACAAAAAAAGGGGAATCCGGTGCGCAGTTATCAAGACGACAACGTTATCTCGGACGGGACGGCGTCGGGTGTCGGCCGCGGGTTAGAGTTTATGATAAGAATGGTCCCGCGAGGTCAAGCTGCGGCCGAGGTAAATTACGTGTGGCCAGCGGACGATGACGGCGTGTGAGGTGAGCGTTTGCGCCGCCTCGGCTTCTCGATGTCAAGGCGGGGGCGCTTGACGTGCAATTCGCCGTTTGGGTGGGAAGACGTGTTCACGGGAAGTGGGAGGAAAGAAAAAGGAAAAAAAAGCTGCGTTCAAGTGTCTTCAGAGCGAAAATTTGGTCGAATTTTACAACAAAGCACAGCTACTTATAGTCAGGCGGCATATATCATGATTTTTTGTTGTTCGAATTATGAATCTATTATTCCTAAAATGGAGTTCTTTCCGTCCGGCCATTTTTATCTTTTTTCTGGCCGGCAGTGTTTTTAATTCTTTGGCTGCTATTGACGTAAATGGTGAAAATCGCTTTGTTTTTCTATTTATAAATCTTGTTGAAAATACATTTAAATAGTTAATGAGAGAATATTTTATTTTTCCCTCTTTCCGTAAATAAAATCAAAATGAAATGATAAAAAATAAATAGATATTAAAAAGCTAAATATTGTTAGTTGCCATGCTAGATGTTCATTAGGCTAAAGTAAATAATAAAAATAATTAAAAGAAAATAATAGTAATTTTAAAAAGAATGTATAATGTAAAATATATATATATATAATCTTTAAAAAGCACAATTTTATTTAAAAATAATGCTAATAAATAAAATTGTGCTTTTTAAAGATTATATATATATATATATATATAATCTTTAAAAAGCACAATTTTATTTAAAAATAATGCTAACAACAAAAGGCAAAAAACTCAATATTCAGATCTTTTTTTTAAAATCTATTTATGTTTTATAGTGAAAAAATGGGGACAACTGGATGTTTAATGTAATTTTATCATTTTATTTAAATTTTAACAATATTTTTATTAGAAACAAGAAAGGAAAAATATTCTTTTTAAAATTACTATTATTTTCTTTTAATTATTATTAATTTTAATTTAATTAAAATTATAATAAATTAAATAATATAAATTAATTTTTATAAATTAAATTTTAATCTTTTAATTATTATATACATATATATATATATATATATATATATATATATATATATATATATATATATATATATATATATATATATATATATGGGTTTTTTTTTTTAAACCGAAACGCATTCTTACCTTGGACAAGTCTCTAAAGTTGCTAGGCAAAGTCAAATCTAATTGGTCGACTTCGTAGTTGGTGATGATCCACGGGAAGACAGGGTACTGGTTGAGGTCGTTATAGGTCCGACCTGGTGGAAAGCGAGGGCGGGGGGTTGAGGCCAAAGGGGGGGACGCGAGTGCGGGAAAAAGGAGGCTCCTTACCGGAAATGGTGTTGAGGAAAATCAGGTACTCAAAGTTGGAGATTTCGCGCCGTTGCCAACGTTGCGTCATGTTGGACGCCTTGAAAAGCTGCTTTGGCGTGGCCAGTGAAATTCGCCTGGAAAGAAAACAAACACTTTTTTTGAAACATCCTGAATAGGAATTTTATTTCACACTGTTTGTGTGTTGATATTGTATTGTGAAAGAATATGTAGCTGTCAATGCTAGCAAATGAGCAACAGAGCGGCTAAACATCCAAAAATATGATTTCGGAGTGGCTAAAGACAAAGAAGTTTGGGGATTTTGTCACCTTTTGTGGCGAGGCGTACCAAAATAAAGCTTTAATGTGTTTCAAATAGTTTCTGTTTTTCCAATAGTGGCAAAGAAATAAAAAAATAGCAACTACGACTCACGTTTTGGTTTTAGCTAACACACGTTTTGGTTTTAGCTAACACACGAATACGCTGCTTCAAAACACAGATGACGTATCGTTGAAAAGGAAGTGAGTGCGCTACTTTCAAAATAATGGAATGTTTGTGTTTTAAAAATTCTAAAATGTATTTAGAAGATGACTTAGCGTTTTGTCAACGGGCGAAATGCTAATCTTATTGACGTTGCGTTTCCAAATGAGTCGTAACGCTATGCTAGCTGGCCAGACAAAGACAAAATTATTATCATTATTTTTTTTATTTTGTAGTTTTGATACAACATGCGTATTTGGTAAAGACTGGCGTAGTAAACTACGAAAAAAATATTTGTAGTATTTGTCGCATTAAAAAAAGAGCAGCATGTAATTTTATTTGTTACACACCCATATTTATAATCAATTCAATTGAAAATAATAAACTAAAAATTCCAAATACAATTTGGGTCATATTTGTTACCCCCCAAAAAATGTCTTGGGTTTAATTTGACTGTTCTGGCACAGCGTGAAAAATAAACCCGAGCAACACTAGTTAAGAAGACAAATACGCAATAAATTGGGGCTGAAGGCACATATTGTGCTACACACACACACACACGCGCACACACACACACACACACACACACACACACACACGTGCACAAACACACAGCGGGACAACAACAAATGAGTCCCGATCCAATTAAAACAAAGGGGAATGATAGAATAAATCACTGTCGGGATGCCGATTAACAACATTAGCTTTCTTCAAAGTTAAAATATAACCTCACTAACACATTTTTTTCAGTTATAATCAAGCTATCATCCTTTTTAAAGCTTATTTTTAACCCCTTTGTCATTTCACATTGAAGTCTGGATCGATAAAAAGCAGAAATTATTGCCGACGCGGTCACGTGATCGAATTTTGGGTTTTCAAAATGTATTTATTTAATTTTAAGTAAGAACAAGATGGCTGCCATGGATGGCGATAGACGTCCAATCCAGTTTGAATGGGAGGCTGGCAGATCAGAGGATTGATACATTACTTCTAATAGAAATTAAAATAACTCAGTGGTGTATTTAAAAAAAAACATACTAGAGGTGGCGAACACGTGGCTCTCGAGCCGTAGGCGGCTTCCGCGCAAAATGAATTTGGCTCTTTGCTTCTTATGATATTTTGTATATAAGGTTTCATGTTTCTCTTATTGTTATTCTCTCTTAAAAACACTCAAATTCATCAGGGTCAATTAAGAATAAATAATAAAATATATATTATCAGGTCGGATCGCACCCTCTGGGGCGCCACTTTTGGCCCACGAGCCGCACCTTTGACACAGATAAGTAATTAACTCTAACCTGGTTTGCGGTAGGCCGAAGTTGGTGCCCAGACCCACCCGCGGAAGACTGTGGACCACCTTCTTGACGGTGGCGGCGTCGGGGAAGTTGAACATGACGGCCGCTAGGAGAAGAGTTGGAACGTTTGGACATTTTCAAGGGCGGAACCGGCGAGTCGACGCCGCGTGGCGGCGCCTTACTTCGGTTGGCCATGAAGATCTCCAGCGCTGTGTTCTGCAGGAGGTACTTCCTGGAGAAGATGGCCCGGATTTCCGTGAACAGCCATTTGCCGTGAAGACCTTCCGTGTAGGCTAAAATCTGGAAGAACAACAGAAGTTTTGTGAAAAAAATGGCAACAGCTAAGAATTCAAAAGTTTTTTCAAAGAGCCGATGCTACAAAAAATATTAATTGTGAATTATTTTTGCTCATGGGCCATGCCAAATCATGCGGCGGGCCAGATTTGGACCCCCGGGCCTTAAATTGGATTAATTTAGATTAAACAAAAATACCTCAATGCATTGTGGGAATGCATAAGTGTCTGAAAATAGGAATAAAAAACTAAATAAATTGGGGGAAAGAAGGAAATCCCAGGGGAAAAAAATGAGGATATGAAGAAAATGCAAAAAAAAAAATCTAATTAAAAAAATACACTGAAGACAACTTTAAAAACATTAAGATACCATTTTAATTAAATGATTTTAAGTAAGGATTTTTGTTTCTATATATGTCTATTATATTACCATGGCATTTTCTATTTTTCAAAATTAATCGAAAATAAAAAAATAATTGAAGACTATTTTCATTTCACATATTTAGCTGTATATTTTAAATGTAATCATCTTACATTTTTTGTAGTAACACTACTCTGAGGTATGTATGATCCCATGCATCATTCATATTTGTTAAACATGAATTTATGAATGAAGGGGTTAAACATGTATTTGCCATTAGCCGTTATAGCTGGGCAATAGCTAGCTAGCTACTTGTGAAAAAGCACCTGAAGAAAGGAAATAAAAAATCCAGTTGGTCCGAGCTAGTTCATTTTTCACCTCCTGGCCAGAGCGGCACGATGAATGTCTTTTATTGATCAGCGCCCGTGAAAAAAAGATTCCTTAAGCGGCCAAACGACGGCTATTTAGCACGCCCGAGGATGACTGATGGCGCGGCGCGGCAGCCATCTTGTGAGGACAAATAACAGTTGTTTTCATCCAAATCTCTTTTCAAAAGATTCATTGAATCACCGCCAATTCAAAAGTTAATTTTTGTTGTTTTTGTTTTTTTGGCATCTTTTTTATAATGTTCTTTTTGGATTTTGGTCCGTTTTTCATGTACTTTTTTATATTTATCATTAAATAGAAACATAGGCAAAATGAGCACTTCAATTTTGTTTTTGAGTGGGTCAAAAAAAACGGCTCCCGAATTGATCCCATTTTTTTGTAAGTGGAGGAACATGGCGCCTGGAAGAGAGCTAGCGCTAATAGCGCCGGCGTCTCGGCCAGCCGCTAATCCACATTTAATTGAACTCCAGAGACTTTCAAGTGAGTCTCTCGTATTCCTGCGAGAGCGCCGGACGTCCTCAGCTGCTCGCCTCGCCCGGCCTACTAATGAGCTCCTCTGAACCAGACGCTTCGCCTCGCCTCGCCTCGCGTTGCGTTTGAATCTCTGAGATGAATAATAACGGCGGCGCCACAAAAAGAGCTTCCTGACAGCCAATTCTAGTCCAAAAAAAGAGGTCTCGCCGCGTCTAAAAGCGGAAAGAGTGCCATCGGAAACGCTCCGTGGCTAAAAGGAGACGCTAACGGCGTTGACTTTCTGTGACAAACGCCTGAAAAAGAACGTAAAAACGTCAAAACAATTTGATGGTTTGAAGTGTCAACGTATTACCAAGTGTCGAGTCATTTTGGTGTTATTTTCAGAGGTTAGAGCACTGTCAAAGTGGCGGCCTGGGGGCCAAATCTGGCCCGCCGCATCATTTTGTGTGGCCCAGGAAAGAAAATCATGAGTGCCGACTTTCTGTTTTAGGATCAAATTAAAATGAAGAATATAGATGTATATTAAATTTCTCAATTTCCCCCCTTTTAAATCAATAATTGTCATTTTTAATCCATTTTTTCTGTTTTTAGTTCAAAAATCATTTTGTAAAATCTAAAATTATATTAAAAAAAGCTAAAATAAACATTGTTTTAGATCTATAAAAAAACTGAATATTCAGGGCTTTTAATCCAGTTCTTTTTATCCATTTATTTAAAAAAATCTAAATATTATATCTAAAATGGTCCGGCCCACGTGAAATCGAGTTGACGTTAAAGCGGCCCGCGAACCAACCCGAGTCTGTCACCCCTGGGTAAGAGAGAGTTTAGCTAAGGTGGCTAGCTCCAAGGTAGTTTTAGCGTGACCTCGCTATCGCTAAGGTGGCTAGCTCAAGTAGCTTGTAGTTAGCGAGCTCAAGTAGCTTGTAGTTGCGTATAACGAAATTAGTGGTGCTACTCCACAAAGTGTGTTTCTCAGTAAAAACATAAATAAGTCATATAAAAAGTCACGGTAAATTCTAAAATATTGTGCAATGTAAGATATTGCACATTGTTATTGCAAATAACAATAAGACTGAGGAAACAAAATGGAGAGCAAAGAGCCACTGCACCCATGCGCCGCCATCTTGGATCATCAATTTTGTTGTGGCTATCCCCAAATCACGGTTTTGACCAATTTCACTAAGTGAATTTTAAGACTTTGTTAAATTGGACCCATTCTGAAAAGAATTTAATGATAGTTTATGGGAAATTAAACTGCTTGAAAACTTTTTTTGACTTTCATACAAACAAAACATGAATTACGCGAGGCACCATAATTAAAAAAAAATGACGCATTTCATGACCGACCCGATAAAACGCAAGGCTTCAAGGCAAGGAAAATACGTTAACCTCCGACTAAACTAGTTTTATGGATTATTATGTTTACAGCCAAACATATAGACTATAGGGTAGATGTCCAAATAAAAATGATAACACTGCAAAAGAGCCAGTCGCATTTTGTGCGTGAAATGAAGGTCAAAAACAAAACGTCGCCAGTGCGGGCGGGCGCTCGCACTGGCGACGTTTCATTTGGAGCGAAACGCCGCCGTCAACGGATTCGGGTCAGTCGATCAATTTGAAGGCGGAGCCGTGGCGGGGGAAACAAAAAGGGGCGCCGCGTGTCTATTTCAACCTGTTTGCGCCAGTCATTTCTGCGCCGCCGCCGTCGTTTGTCACTGTCAGACCACCAAAAGGACTGAGAATGAAGAGGGACGCACGCCGACGCTCCCGTGGAAAAGCCACCAACCGACACCTTGCCATTTTACCAGCCACCAGAAAGCATCTACGCTTTATTAGCTTTGCTTTTTTTTTTGTTTACGCAACATTTTGCGGAGATAAAAATTCAAACTTTTGGACATTTTTTGCTTATTTCAATAGAAAAAAAATAACTGAACAAACGAAGCAATACGCCCTCTTCGAAAAGATAGTGGTATTCCCCCGTTTTTCGCAGGTTTTGCGTAACCTCGCTCAAAACGGGGGAATAATGCGGAAATATGTTTTACGGTATTCCCCGTTTTTCGCGGTTTTAGCGTTTTCGCAGTTTAAGTGGAATACCGTGAAAAACGGGGGAATAATTTGGAAATGTGTTTCACGGTATTCCCCGTTTTTCGCAGGTTTTGCGTAATATCGCTCAAAACAGGGGATAATGTGAAAATATGTTTCACGGTATTCCCCCGTTTTTCACGGTTTGGGCGTTTTCGTAGTTTTTGTGGAATACCATGCAAAACGGGGGAATAATGTGGAAATATGTTTCACAGTACTCCCCCGTTTTTCGCAGTTTTTGTGGAATACCGTGAAAAACGGGGCAATAATGTGAAAATATGTTTCACGGTATTCCCCGTTTTTGGCGTTTTTGTGGAATACCGTGAAAAACGGGGGAATAATGTGGAAATATGTTTCACAGTATTCCCCGTTTTTCGCGGTTTTTGCAGTTTTTGTGGAATACCGTGCAAAACGGGGGAATAATGTGGAAATATGTTTCACAGTATTCCCCGTTTTTCGCGGTTTTGGCGTTTCGCAGTTTTTGTGGAATACCGTGAAAAACGGGGGAATAATGCGGAAATATGTTTCACAGTATTTCCCGTTTTTCCTGGTTTTGGCGTTTCAGTTTTTGTGGAATACCGGAAAAAACGGGAGAAATAATGTGAAAATATGTTTCACGGTATTCCCCCATTTTTCGCAATTTGGGTGTTTTCAGTTTTTGTGGAATACCATGAAAAAGGGGAGAAAACTAGGGGATGAGACGCGCTCCGACACCCCCGCCGTCCGATAAGACCGAGCCGGTTCCGAGCGGCGTCGGAAAAGGCGGCGATAAATACGCGGCGACGGCGTCAAGGCGCGTCGGCGTGTACGGGCGGAGGTGAAAAATGAGGTGATTGAAGTTCAATTTGTTGCCTGTTATTAAGTGTTTCCGCATGGCCGCCTGGCTTAAAGGATAATGGATGAGGGATTTATCATTAGCTTTTTGCGCCAGAATCAAGTGCTGCCTGCGAGATAAGGTGATGAAATTAATGAGCGGGAGGAAGAGAGGTGATCCATCAACATCAAAACACCAGTGCGCCGGGAGAGCAAATTCATAAAAGAAGACCAAAAAAAAAAGGCGCAAATTGCTTTTCAATCAGGCAAAAGACGCCGCCTGATTTACATTCGGACGCTTTTGCTTTTCCACAACACAAAAGAGTTTCAAAAGGAGTCAATGACTTTTAGATGTCGATAAATAAGGTTGAATACTAAAATGTCATTCACATTCAATTGATTTTAGTCTCCGCCCCCTTGTTTGATTTCTTTTTCTCTATTGGTTAGAAGTTAGCAACAATAGAATCTTTTTTTCTACTCATGAGGTCTTTTTTTAATTTTTATGACTTTTTGCTTATTTATAGTATATTCTCCCATTTTTTCCTTGATTAGAAATTTTAAATCTTATTTTTTATATGTATTTATAATAGAACTGGAGTTTTTTTCGTCAGTTTTTGCCTTTTTTAGCTTTTTAAATTTAGCTAAATAATGTATATATAATATTTAATAATACATTCTTATATTTAAATAATTCATTTTAAATTTGTAGGAATTTAGTTTTTTTCCTAGAATTTTCTGACTTTTTTACTCTTGTTTTGCCACTTTTTTATTTAGCGTCATTAGCATTAAGTGTTTATTTATATGTATTTGATGAGCTATAATACTCTCTGGTCTATTTTTATTTGCATTTTGATCATTAAATATGTAACATTATATGATTTCAAATAATCCCTCTGCTTAACCTTTCATTTTTTAATTTTAAATGAGCATTTTTCCATTTTGAGAACAAAACAAAAAAATTAAAAAGACTAAAAAAACACGCAAAATGCAATCCGCCATTTTTCGACCAATTGCGTCCGCCGTCAAAGTGGGCCTTGTCAGCCGACTCTTGGGCAAACGGGTTCATCGGACTAACGAGCTCCAAAAAAAGCACCCCCCACACGCGCGCACACATTCCGTCGCCATCTCTAACGAGGGCGTCGGGTGTCTGGACCAATCGGGGCCCTCGTCAGCTTTGACACCGAGCCTCCTCGGGCCCTCTGGAGCCAATTAAAACGGATTTTACTTTAGAGATTGAGCGATAGGCGGAGGGGGGGGGGAAATAATGGCGGAGGCCATTTGGGTAAGCCAAGCCCGAAGACGGCCGGAAAAAAAAAATTAAAATCACGACCGCTAATGAGGGCAAAGCTGCAAACACATGAGCGGGATTTCACACTCGGACGGTTTTACGGCATCTGCCTTTTAACTGCTTGGTGTGTTACGATACGTGCACGTTCAAACATTTAAGGGAAACTTGACCATTTAAAAAATAAATGCTTCAAGATGGGGCAGTCAAAGGACCCACTGCCTACCGTATTTACTCGCATATAAGCCGCACCCTGAAAGTTGCCTTGAGATGTTTGATTTTTACAATTTCTCGCGTATAAGCCGCCCCTTGATTCCCAATTTTCACTACCATATTCATGGTTTTAATAGGGAGTACAAATGTGTTGCTTTGAAGGGAAAATCTTAAGAAAAATCATCAAAAGTGGTATTTTTGAGATACTGTATGAATCAAAAGCACATTATTAGGGTCAATATCATAAGGAAGTTAAAATTTACTATTCCACTTTTGACTTTAAAAAAAGTAATCAGGGGTTCACTGTATCACAAAAATGTGTGTCTCGAGGGTTAAAGATTTAACCTTGTGATGCCAGGTGTTTTTTTGTGGCTTTACGGCATTGACAAGAATTTTAAAAAGATTGCCGTCACCAAAATGGCCGTAAATTGACTTTGTTGATGAAAATAATATTTGCGAACGTCTCATTTTACTTTGAAAAGTCATCCTACCCTTACCAAATTGGAATATTTTCATCATCCGACTTTTGCCAGCCCATAGTTTTTAGTTCCAATACAAATGAAGCCATAACTAATAATCAAGCCAAAAGTAATACAACAATAAACAACACGTGAATCACAAACTAATCGACTAATCACAAAAAAACAATCACCGCTGAATCAACTTTCAAAATAATCCTTTTTGGCAGTTTTGCATACAAACAAACCACACTTCCGATTCGGATCCCCGTTGACACGCGAGTGACGCGACATTTCCGCCGACCGATCCCGGACGCAATCACCGCTCACGCCTGGAACCCCCCCCCCAAAAAAAATCGGAAAGTTAGCCGAGCCTCGAGGGAAGTCAAACAAACTAGCGACGGGGAAGCGAAAATAAACGCGGGTAAAAAGGCTGCGCCGGAGTGCGATTTAAGAGGCCAATGAAAGGAAAATAAACAAGCCCAGCGTGCAGTCAGCGTCGCTGCGAGCGCACCCCCCCTCGCCGGCGGAGAAAGGAGGAAGAAAAGAAAAAAAAAAGGCATTCAAGTCCCCGGACGACGGGGTCTGAAAAGAAGCCCCCTTTGAAAGCGTCTTAGGGGCCACTTAGTCGGAATTGAGCCTATTAAGGATTAAGCCCCTTTAGACTGTTTGATAACAGGTTAGCCTTTTTTGCCCTCCTTTCTCTGCCTGGCCTTTTTCAAGTGGCAAGCTAAAGAGGAAAAAGATGCTGGATTTAGGGAAATGAGGCGGCGCGTTCGGGGTTAATTGCCACATTCCGGGACTTCAACGCCTTCCCAATCGGGGATTTTGCTTCCCCCAAAAGGGAGATTTGGACTTTCAGATGGTCTATTTGCACCATGAAGGTCCACAATTGGATGTTATATTTTTGCTCAGAATTTTTTTTAACCTTTTTGCTTTGCCATTTAAACATTTTTGCAGGCGGCCCATGATTGGACAAACCGACGAGAGTGCCAATATTATTCAATCATTAGAGCGAGGGGGCAAACTCATCGATTGATAGATAGATTTGATGTGTAAAATTGTCAAATAGTTCATTCATTCATTTTCTGAACCGGGGGGTGCCATAGCTGATCCCAGCTAAATGCGGGGACGCTGATTCGGTGGGCAGCCAATCGCAGGGCACAACTAGAGAAACAATCCATCATAGCTAGGGGAAATTTGGAGTGTTTATTGAGCTAGGCTAGCATGCATGTATTGGGGCGTACCCAGAGAAAAGTCACAAAGCCAAACCCGGGGCGAATATGCTAACTCCACACGGTGAGGACAGACTAGGGATTGAACCCACGACCCTAGAACGGTGATGTCGACTAACAGGGTCACATTCCTGTTGGTTTTGGGGCATTTTAAGGTGGCTTGCTAAGTAACGGAGGCAAAAATAAAAACGAATAGGAAATTAAGCAAATTGAAATAGTGCAAGAACCTCACACAACTCACAAAATTCTGGTTTTACATCGTCCATGTCAAAAATAAATAACTATAAAACCATTAGCTTTGTTATAGCGGCAAAAAGTAGGCTAGCAAACATGCACGCGAGCTAAGCTAACGCATGAATACAGTATCTTGCGCTCGAAGTTAGTCTTTTTGTCCGGTTTGTAATCAGTCATGCTAGCAAATATCCGACATTTAAGTGAGTATTCAATAATTTAGTATTGGTAAAAAAATATTTACGTATTTACATGGTTTAGGTTCAACCGACAAAAAAATGTAATGGCTTTAACACCACTTCAGATCCAAAATGGCTTCTACGGTGATAGATGATTTTTGGCTAAGGGAGAGAATCGCATTTGCCGTCCCCCCGGCCCCCGCCGCCTTGGACCTCCGATTGTGGCACCTGAGCCAAGCCCCTCCATCACTTTGCGAGGCGGCGCCTCCCCCATCTCCTTTTGATGGATCCCCCCGCTCCATCATTTATTCCCCCCGGCCGACGGCGCCTGATGGATCGGCCTGCTTACGGATGCCGGGGCGCCTGGTAGCCGGCTGATATTACAATCGGCAGCCGTGTACCTGCCGCTCGACCCGCCACGGCGAGATCGATCGTCTCCCGGGGACTCTGCCGCCGCCGCGTCCCCAAAAGCGCTTGGACGCCGTTTCAAAATGGCGTTTTCAAAAGAACAGAGCACGCTGGATTGTCATTTGCCGTCGGGGTTAATGATCCGTGCGGCCCGCCTCGAAATGGCGGCCCCGCGGCGCCGTTATGGAACGATACACGCTCGGGCGAGACGCGTTCGGGACAAAAAGGACGAAAAGAAATTAAAAACGTATAGATGGTAGGGCGAGGTATTTTGGGCATGAAGAAATGATTATTTTTATAGTCGATTCGTCGCAGATTATTGTCGTGAAGAGTCAATTGATCAGCTACCGTTGACGGATTTCCTGCTATTGACAAGAACGGATGTCCAATTTATTTCAAAGGGCAAACTGGCATGACTGGCGTTTGTTTTGGTGCCGTTAACGGCGCTAAATGTCAGACTTATTTTGAGTGGGAGGGGCAAATTAATGTTTGACAAGGTCAATGGCAGCTAATAAATTAAAATTACTACAACAACAACAACATACAAAATCAAGATTTTTAAATATCTGAAAATTTTGATGATTGCGAATAACTATTACAAAACTACTTGTCATCGTATACAAGATAAATTTACAGAAAAACAAGTAAGATGTTTTATGTTCCTTTTTTAACTAAAACATTAACCAACAAGATTACCATTACTGAACAATCTTTAGGCCAACAAAATAGTTAATTCATTTTATTCGATTAATTGTGATAGCCTTACCTTCTTAATTGTCATTTTTTCAAAATAGCATACATTTTATGAAAAATCACTTTTTACAAGTCCATATTTTTGAAATATCATTATTTGTCTACCAGGTCCTGTAGCGACAAAGCAGCCCCACAACCACTAATTGTTAAAAAAAAAATCAGTATAAAACAGAAATTTACTCTAAAAAAAAACATTGTAAATGAGACAAAAAATATTTCCATTTTTTATGAATAAAACAAACCAAAACAATTACCATTACTAAACAATCTTTAGGCCATAAAAATTAATTCAATAATCTTATTTGATTTCTCCACAGTCCTGCGAAAAAGTACATTTCATTTACGATATTTTTTTTGCATAATAGCATAAATGATTTAGATAATCACTAGTTACAAGAGCTACACATTAATCTTTTTTTAAACTATCATTATTTGTGATTTAAAACAAGTCCAGGCCCCGTAGCGACAAATCCCCCCCTGCATTCTTTACCTAACTCCCAAACAGTTCAACTTTTGTGTCATCAACCCACATAATATTTCTCCTAAAGCCTTGAAAAGCACTTTGTTCCATATCGATTATAAGTATATTGTATAAATGCTATTCTTTTCCCCTTCTTTCAAAAGGCTGCTTTGGACCAATGGCCGGCCTGGAAATCCCTGAGAGGGTTCTCTCCTTTTCACCCCGCGGCCCCTTAAACCCACGACAATAGCGGGATTAGGAAAGAATTTACTCCGGCTTTTGACGCCACGCCGTCGCCAAATAGCCACAAAAATGTCAAATTGAAGGCAACACTTTCGGTGGCTTTTTTAACATGTCGGCAAAAAAAGGCTTTTTAATTTGGGAGTGATTTCTAGTGGAAATGCGGCAAAATAAACTTGATATCACAGAATAAAAGCATGAAAAATGAGGAGGGACGAAAATAAATAAAAATAAAACCAATCTAACATTGATTTATCAAATCGTTTTGCAGTTGGTCGACTGGATTGGAGCGAAAATTGATGCTCAAAATTTTTTTCCAGTATGAATTATTTATAGTATATTCTCTCATTTATTCCTTGATTAGAAATTTTAAATCATATTTTTTTA
This sequence comes from Stigmatopora argus, assembly GCF_051989625.1. Lineage (NCBI taxonomy): Eukaryota > Metazoa > Chordata > Actinopteri > Syngnathiformes > Syngnathidae > Stigmatopora > Stigmatopora argus. The sequence continues at coordinate 18,562,607 of NC_135393.1, forward strand.
TATATATTTATAATAGAAATTGATTTTTTTCCTCAACGTATTTGCCTTTTTAGCTTTTTAAATTTAGCTAACTAATGTATATATAATATTTAATAATAAATTATATTTATATAATTTATTTTAAATTTCTAGAAATGTAGTTTTTTTCCTAGAATTTTCTGACTTTTACTCTTGCTTTGCCACTTTTTTATTTAGCGTCATTTGCATTAAGTGTTTATTTATATGTATTTGAGAAGAAACAAATGACAAAATTCTATTATGTTCAATTTACATATTTGGGGCGGAGCCTAATGTCGATTTTGATATACAAAATGCTGTGATCATTTTCCTAACAATACATAATTAATGAAATAACACTAATGCTAGTAAAGGTTGAAAAAGGAGCTGCTTTTTTTAGAGCAACGTTAGCATACTAGCATACGATTAATTGCTAACTTTAGCCAATATCGATGAGACCGTGTTTCGTGTGGCTTTTGTGCAGGAGTCAAACTGGCGACGCACCAGAAGTCCGACATTAGTCATCGTTAGGTGGCAAGACGAGCACAAAAAAGGGGGTGTCGGAGTGGAGCTGTATAATGCTCTGTTTCCGTGGGCTCATTGATAATGACATACCTGCGCCGCGGTCTGTCCGTTAGCCTGATAGCACAAACTACTTAGGCGCTAACTGGAAAATCAATACGAGCGCTCGCTCGGAGACCATGCCTCTTTGTGATTGGCAGCCGTGGTGTGGGGTGGGGGAGGGGGAGTTGAGGGGGAGGAGCCGTCTCGCTTTTGGGTAACGATCGCTCGGCTCTTTTTACGAAACACTCGGTTGATTTTCTCCGAGCCAGCGAGCATCAATCCAGACGCCACCGCGCCGTACCCCGGGTAGCCGTCACCGCCCAGCCAATTAGGCTCAAGTTCTTTTCAATGGGGGGGATTTTGGGGGGAGGGGGGTTGGGAAGGCGGGGTCACTGGTCAATGACCTTCAAGGTGGACTAACAGAATCTTTGCTTTGAACTAAGCAGGGTCAGCTTTCTGTTGAAAAAGTTTTGGGGGGAATTTGTTTTCCTGGTTTAATACGAAAAAATATGTATTTTTATGTTGAGTTATATGGAAAAAAATCGATTAAATTGGCCCAGAACAGCTTGATTTTATTGTGTTTCAAGTGTGTGCTACGAGGAAAATTTAATTGATTAAATATATTTTATTTCTATCATGAATACCCAAAAATATTGATTCATTCGCAGGATATATGTAGCATATTGTTGTTGTTTTTTTTCCAATTAAAATGACCAGAATAAAGAAATATTTACAGCTCTCTGGTTTTAAAAACTGATTTTGGAAAATATGCAAAGATTTAACCGACAGTTGATATTTTATTTTGCATTATGGGAGAAAACCTCCATCAATGTTATTTACATTATAAACCACAATTTGAAAAAAAATCCCTTTACGACTTTACGAAATCAAATTCATAATCTACCAAACCAGCGACCAATCCATTTTCAACCCACGCAAAACCCGAAAAATATTTATCAATCCAACTTAAAATATCTCAAGTCAGAATTAAAATGATATAAAAAAATAAAGACTAATGGCCTCCCATCAAGATCCCAGCTCGATTCCCCGTAATTTAAAAAAAATCCCTTTACGACTCGGAAATCAAATTTATAATCTACCAAACCAACGACCAATCCATTTTCAACCCGCGCAAAACCCCAAAAATATTTTTCTATCCAACTTAAAATATCTAAAGTTACAATTAAAACAATGTAATAATAAAGGCTTCTGGCCTCCTATGGAAAATTCCCCGACTCGAAAACGAAAGATCCTGGCTCGATTCCCATCAAAACCCATCCCCTCATCCGAGCGTACGAGTGTTGACAAAACGAACGTCGGCCATTACAAAGCTCGAAAGCGCCCGCTCCAAAACACATGCAATATTAAAAACGAGAACGCCGCTAAGCGCGGCGGCGGCGGCGCGCACACACACTTTAGCGTCTTCCCGCCGAGCAGATGCTTCTCCCCGTCCGCCAATTAGCCGCCTGCGCCGATTTTTCTTCTCGGAGCGAGCAGCTGCCGCCAGAGAAAATACATCCAAACGCTTCGTGTCCCGGATGTCTGTTTATACGTGTCTGTTGCTTTAGAATTTCCACTTCAAAATGGGGGTGGGGCCACGTTCGCCCCCCCGTAATTGCGGCCATAAAACTAACAAGGTTCGCTAGATGAAATCTTGTTTATGCTTTGGAGGAACAAACCTGACCCGGGAGGAGGTTTCCGTTATTGGAAATGGACATACGGTAGCGCCGCGGACCCCCTCGGGGGGGAACGGATGGGGGTGCGGGGGGGACTGCGAGTGGGTTAGCTCGTTCGTCCAATCTGTGGGGGGGTCGGTGACCTGAATTGCCGTTAGTGGGGTTGATACGAATGGAAAATGAGTTAAAAATGACAGGATTTTAGAATAGGGGAGTCGTCCAGGTTATGTGGCGACAAAGCAGCCCCAGGCTAGTAATGTTACAGCGGCAGAAACGGGATCAGTGTGTCAAAGTGTCATTTTCTCAACAGTGGAGCTTTGAAAAAAGGAAATAAATCAAATCGTGTTAATATTTTGACAGAGGAAATTTCAAAAATGAATAACAAAACCGTCACGAATTCCAAAAATGAAAGCTTGTTTATGTTTAAAACATGAAATAAATAAAATCGCGTTAATATTTTGACAGGAAATTTCAAAAATGAATAACAAAATTGTCGTGAACCCCCCAAAATATTATTTCCTGACCCAAATATTTAACACAAGGGTGTCAGACTCGGGTTGGTTCGCGGGCCGCATTAACGTCAACTCGAGTTCATATGGGCCGGACCATTTTAGATATATTAAGATTTTTTGATAAATGGATTAAAAAAACTGGATTAAAAGCCCTGAATATTATTTTTTTAATAGATCTAAAACAATGTTTATTTTAGCTTTTTTTAAAATATATTTTTAAATTTTACAAAATGATTTTTGAACTAAAAACACAGAAAAAATGGATTAAAAAATGACAAATATTGATTTAAAAGGGGGAAAATCAGGAAATGTAATATACATATATACTCTTCATTTGAATTTGATCCTAAAACAGAAAGTCGCCACTCATGATTGACTTTCCCAGGCCACACAAAATGATGCGGCGGGCCAGATTTGGCCCCCTGGCCGCCACTTTGACACATGTGATTTAACATATCTGTATGTTTGTTGTTTAAATAAAGGCAGAATCGAGAAATGTAACTTCATATTTTACATGTTTGGTTTGTGCCAGCCAGGGCATTATTTTAGGACTATTTTGAAAAGGACTGGTTCTTGCAGAAGCAGAACAGATCGGTTCCGTCTTTATCGGGGGCCCCCAGCGATGAGTCATTACATATAACAAAAATGTCCTTCATAATATTTGGACACTTCCTCTCCAAACCGTGCCGATTTATTCCTCCAGAGCTCCGTGGGAGATCATAAACAGTCGCACACCCACGCGATTACCCTGACAAGTCGAAGCAGTGTCGGTCTGACAGCTCGCTAAATTGTCAGACTTTCAAAATAAAAGTAGATGATCCACATACGTTTTGAACAAAACATTTGACAGTTTGTTTTTGGGAATCGTACCTTGTCGACTCGTTTAGAAATGGGATAAAAATTAAAAACATTTTTTTTCATCCGATAACAATTCGATAAAAATACCCGATTTCCGACGGGGGACACCCCTAATGTACACCGAACATTGTTGGAAAATGGACAAATGAGTCATTTTTTTTGTTTGTTTTTACACGAATGGTAACAAAATACAAGCAGAATTGATTTTAAAAATTATAATTGTACAAAAATGAGATGGCATGTTTCCATTAATTTAAATTTAGTCATCTTTCAAGTTTATTTCCTTTTTTTAAGCTTAATGTTCAAATTGCAATTTTTTTTTGACTGGACTATAAGAATATTTAATAGGATAAAAAAAAAATTAGACAGGCTACAATTGCAAATACAATTTATAAACATGTTTATGTACAAATGTAATAATTTTTCATTTACGTTTTGGGGGGGAATCTGAATAAATAAAATCACAAATCTTAAAAATAACTCGCTGTTAGCTTAATCAAGCATCATTTTTTCTATCTGTCTTCATGCAAATGAAATTAAATTATCATTTATTTACAAAAATACCCACGCAAATCCAGAAAAAGCATAACTGGACGCCATGTTTTTTTTTCCCCCGCTGCGAAATCTCACGGTGACGTTTCCCACACGGCGGCTGCCACTTGACCTACATTTAATATTTCAATCAAAGCCCAACGTGTGTTTTTTGTCAAACAGTCCCACGGAGGCGAGTGTCTTTTTATTGACGCGTCTTAAATTGCTAGGAGGCGCCGTCCAATGGGGATACACGATATTTACCCGTGGTAGCCAATGGATGTCACTCACTCAATGTGCGTGTCAAGCACATGTGCGCACATTTTTTTTTTTCATTCTAACAACATGTGGTCATATTTACAAGCGGGGGGCGGGGGGGTTAACTTTCATGTGCAGACGACAAATGTATCAATAAAAATACGTAGAATTCAATTTAAAGTGACTTTTATCAGGTTTGCCTCGTCGTCCTTTTTTTACAAGCCGTTTAAGTGTCGAGCAAAACTATGAATTTAAAAATTAAAAGCCTTTATTTACCATTAGAAGTTGCGTTTCAGTATCGTGCTTTTAAATATATATTACACTATAACGTCTATTCTTAATATGACTTTTAAAGTGTGTTAGGAGCACAATGAAAAGTAGGCAAGCGCCCTCTAGCGGCGGAAGGGAGAACATAATCGCCAGTCAGATTTAAAACACATTTTCTGCCATTTCCCCTGCTACAAAAAAATCAGATTTTGCAAAGGACTACATTGGAAAATGTGATTTTGTTGTTGCCAGATTTAAAAAAAAAGAAGTATTTTTTTAGAAACATCACAAGGTCTATCGCTCTCAATGTCCATTTTTTTTAGTCCCAAAGTGGACCCTCAAGGTGAGCCCACTCTCTCTCTCCCTGATTCCCTCTCCCCTATTTCTCCTCCCCCCTTCACCCAGAGGCCGCCACCGATTGGCTGCGCTCGGGTCGAGCCAAGTCGAGCGACCAGACCTCCTCCGAGCGCAGTCACTCCGCGGAGCGCCATTCATAAAAGTCCTCGGACCGGGACCATGAGCGAGGAGCGGCGCCGGCAGCCTCCGCGCCAGAAGGAGTAGAGGAACTTTTTAATTTTTTTTACTCTCTTTTCTTAAAAAAAATAATTTAATAAGCGACCAAAAAAAAAAAAAAAACGCAGAGGACGAAGCTCCTATTTTTTTGTTAGTTTTTTTGTTTTGGTTTTTTGGGACGTCCACCCCTCGCTTTCAACCCCCCAGTCCCCGACCACCACCGCCGTCCCGGCTCAACCGGTAAGCGGTAAGCGTTGGATCCGTCGGCCTACTGCGACTCGCCGGCGTACGGCCCGGAGCCGTGCCCCAACATGATCGCCACCCAGGCCAAGCTGGTCTACCAGCTGAACAAGTACCACGGCGAGCGTTGCCAGGCGCGCAAGGCGGCCATCGCCAAGACCATCCGCGAGGTTTGCAAGGTGGTCTCGGACGTGCTGAAGGAGGTGGAGGTCCAGGAGCCCCGTTTCATCAGCTCCCTGAGCGAGATCGACGCGCGCTACGAGGGCATGGAGGTGACCTCGCCCAACGAGTTCGAGGTGGTCCTCTACCTCAACCAGATGGGCGTGTTCAACTTCGTGGACGACGGCTCGCTGCCCGGCTGCGCCGTGCTCAAGCTGAGCGACGGGCGCAAGCGCAGCATGTCGCTGTGGGTGGAGTTCATCACCGCCTCGGGCTACCTGTCGGCGCGCAAGATCCGCTCTCGCTTCCAGACGCTGGTGGCCCAGGCGGTGGACAAGTGCAGCTACCGCGACGCCGTCAAGATGGTGGCCGACACCAGCGAGGTGCGCCTGCGCATCCGCGAGCGCTACGTGGTGCAGATCACGCCGGCCTTCAAGTGCACGGGGATCTGGCCTCGCAGCGCGGCGCAATGGCCCGCCGCCCACATCCCCTGGCCGGGCCCCAACCGGGTGGCCGAGGTCAAGGCCGAGGGTTTCAACCTGCTCTCCAAGGAGTGCTACTCGCTGAGCGGCAAGCAGAGCTCGGCCGAGAGCGACGCCTGGGTACTGCAGTTCAGCGAGGCCGAGAACCGCCTGCTGATGGCCGGCTGCCGCAAGAAGTGCCTGTCGGTGTTGAAGACGCTGCGCGACCGCCACCTGGAGCTGCCGGGCCAGCCGCTCAACAGCTACCACATGAAGACGCTGCTCCTCTACGAGTGCGAGAAGCACCCTCGCGAGGCCGACTGGGACGAGGCGTGCCTGGGCGACCGCCTCAACGGCATCCTGCTGCAGCTCATCTCCTGCCTGCAGTGCCGACGATGCCCGCACTACTTCCTGCCCAACCTGGACCTCTTTCAGGGGAAGCCGCATTCGGCCCTGGAGGCGGCGGCTAAGCAGACGTGGCGGCTGGCCAGGGAGATTCTCACCAACGCCAAAAGTTTGGACAAATTATAAAAAATAATAATCATAAAATTAAAAAAAATAAAAAAAAATCGAACGCTACCCCAAAACAGGGGATTTGTGCGGGTTCGAATTTAAAAAAAAAAACGGACGTCCCAACAAAAAAAACTCCTTGTCCAACTCGACTCGAAAAGGTACCCGAGTTCGCCCCCCGTGGAAGAATGACTCTTATTTAAAAAAAAATGTGCCAAGGCCGTTTTCTTGACGCGGCGAGGGAAAAAAAGAACAAAAAACTGTGAATAAAAATGCTTCAAATGTAGGCCTCGTGGCGTCATTTTCAACCTTCCCACATTAAAACGGCATTTAACGCGCATTTAATCGCATTCTCGTCGCGATTAAAAAAGGGGGGCAACCTGTAGCTCCTCTAAAATTTATATTTTAGCCCTAAACTACTTTTAAAATGAATTTAGATTCGCTATTTTAACAACTGGTGTTGATGTCGGCCCTACTTTTTTTCTCCGCTAATTTTACGCTAGCAATCCGCGGAGGCTTTTAACGATTTTTAGTCGTTCCTTTACATTTTTCCAAGTCATTTATCAAGTCATTATTGTCATTCTTACCTTGGGATCGATGGCCTTGAAACCCGGGTCTTCCTCGTCCACCTCAAAGTAGAGCTCCGAGGCGGTGACGGAAAGTGTGCCTCGCACCACCGCCGCCGGAGCGAGCAGCTGGGCCGCCGTGCTCACGTTCACCGGGCCTGCGTGCACGAAGGTGGGGGTGGGGGGGGGCGGAGGATTGATCTTTTTACTTTCACTTTAATGTCATAATGTCGAACAAAAGTAGCCCGTTCATTCATAACAAGTATATAAAAATAAGTAGCACGTCAACGCAACTCATCCTGTCAGACCTACATAAAAAAAATTCTGATACATAATTAATTAAAAATTATATTAATATTTATCATTAATTACGAGCCAAACAATCCCCAAAAAGTATTCCCGTCTTTCTTTCCATTCATTTTTACTCGTTCCTATCATTTCTGCGACAACCCCTACACATGTATAATTATAATCCAGTTTTTTTGTTAAATGTAATCCTATTCCAAATAATATTAAGGAATTATGATGTCAGATTATCACACTAGTATACCCTAATTCAAATGATGTAAAGGTGACAATAGGGTAAACACTATTAGTGAGTCAATGCAATTTAATTTAATGCAAATCTTGTAGAGGATTATGTGTGTAAGTGTGTGTATGTGTGTAAGTGTGTGTGTGTGTGTGTGTGTGTGTGTAAGAGTGTGTGTGTGTGTGTGTGTGTGTCCACACCATATAGACTATATCTACAAAAAAAATGTTTTTTTTAATCCAAAATGTGCTTTGACAATGTAACGCTAATTCGTCTTTTGCTGAATCTGGAGTGTTTAAAGTAAAAGTGAAAATATTACAAGCATAAGCCTTCAAAATTTGACAAGTCCTGCACTGCGTCACACTCAGATGCAATTTTTCCTCCCCGGTTTAATGGCTCCTAGTTTTGGGGGGCAAAAAAATACGGGGGGACGGTCGGCCGGCTCCCCGCTAGGAAAGGGGCTCGAGAACCGGAATGGCCACCGCGTGCGTAGCCTCCATTTTGGGGCGATTTCTATACCCGTAAAGTTCTCCAGCTCCTTCTCCTCCAGCGCCGACAGCGCGTCGTCGTCGGCGTCCAGGGGGGCGTCGCTCTCCGGGTCGTGGTGGGCCGCCGCCTGACTCTTGAGCGAGCGCTTGCCTTTCAGCACGTCGTCTTCCGACACTGCACGACAAGCGGACATCCGGGAAGACACCGCGTTTTAGCAACAACAAAAAATGGATTGCCGATTGCTGTGACCTCCAAAAAACACGGATTCAAATTGAGCAAAGGTAACACGTTTTTATACCAAAACACGACAGTAATTTGACTTTTTTGCTTATATTTTGTAAATAAATATGGGAGCAGTTTCAATTTGGGGCTTATACTAAATGGAAATTGATTTTTTTTCAAGTTAGTAGGATGCAAACACACTGCAATTAAAAGTGAAATAATGTTAAAATACAAAAACAGAACTGCGCTGTATGAGGAAAAGTATTTTAAAATACTTGGTTAGTAATTATATTTACCTATGAAGGAATTATAGAAATAAAAAAATAAAAGTTCAATTTTAGTAAAGCAATAAAATGTCAATCAAAAAACAGTTTTTGCAAATGTCGGTGAATAAATATCTGAACAGTACAACAAAAGTAATGTAATATATTCCAAAAAGTGGAATATATTACATATATTTCAGTTATTTTTCCACATAACACACTTTCTTATGGATATTTACTATTAATGGAGGCACATGTTGAAATCAGGTCAAAAATCTCAATTGTAATTAAACATCAAACCTGAAAAACTAAAAAGCTGCACGTTGAACAATGATAGTTTTTTTAACTCGTTACCTGCCATTGACGGCGCCACATGCCCAATCTGTTTGACTAAATTGGACGTTCATCGCTGTCAATAGCAGCGAATGAGAGTATAGTTTGATCTCTATCGGCTAAAACACAAATAATTTTGTCGCATGAATTTATTAGAAGCGAAAACAAAAGAATCTGGCAATCGAACAGAAGGTTAAATGTCAAACTAGTCCAGAGAATAAATAACATAAAATAGAATATCCTAAATGTTATGGCTTTTCAAATGATCTATCGACATCCCATAATAGTTTCCAAACCACATGCCTAAGCGATGGACTTAACGACATAATTTTCATACACCTAAATGGATTAAATTGCATGTTTGGGGCTATTTTTGTTGCTAAAAGTAAAAAACACCTGTTTTTAGTGTATAAACAAACATGCACGCACACACTCACAAAATGAATAACTTAAAATATTTCATCTAAATTAATCTATAACCAAAAAAATGGCGTTCCCGTATGCGATGAACATGCTGTAACATCAAAACAGTTTTCGTGAATATTAACTGATCGCCTGCCATTGACAAGGATAGAAGTCCAATTCATTTAAAAACGAGGAGGACTTGCTTTCAGTGCCATTGACGGCTCTCCACGTCCGATTCATTTAAACTGGGAGGGGCCGACGAACGGTCTAAATCACAGGTGTCAAAGTGGCGGCCCGGGGGCCAAATCTGGCCCGCCGCATCATTTTGTGCGGCCCGAGAAACTCAATCATGAGTGCCGACTTTCTGTTTTAGTATCAAATTCAAATGAAGAGTATAGATGTATATTAAATTTCCTGATTTCCCCCCTTTTAAATCAATCATTGTCATTTTTTAATCCATCTTTTTCTGTGTTTTTAGTTCAAAAATAATTTTGTAAAATCTAAAAAATATATTAAAAAAATCTAAAATAAACATTGTTTTAGATCTATAAAAAAACGGAATATTCAGGGCTTTGAATTCAGTTGTTTTAATCCATTTATAAAAATAAAAAAATCAAAATATTATATCTAAAATGGTCCGGCCCACGTGAAATCAAGTTGACGTTAAAGCGGCCCACGAACCAACCCGAGTCTGACACCGTTGGTCTAAATGAATCGCACGTCCATCGACATCCATGGCAGTCAGTTTGACGAAGGGTTAAAAAATAATAATAATAATAATAAACAATTGAAGTCTAAAAATATGTTAGACTCCCGTTCGGGCGTCTTTTTTTTTTTTTTTAAATCTAGCCAGTCGTCAAAACACAGTTGTGTTGTCTTCTATCAACACCTGAAGGCTGATCAAGTAAAAAAAATTAAAAAATTAAAAATAAATGCGCAGCTGGGAAGAGAGAGAAAAAAAAATCTCTTGTCATGGAAAATCTGCAGGCGGCTGATATTCACAAACGCTCTTCCTGTAATTAGGCCTCCCTTGAGGATTCCTTAGTTAGCAGTGCTGAAATTACTACCAGTGCCCCCCCAAGCTAATACGTACCACATGACTGGCTGTTCACACCGGGCCGGTGGGCACCATAGTCGGAGGGGGGGGGTTCTTATTGGCCTCGACAAATGAGGAATGGCGGGGTTTTGCTTTGGATTAAAAATAATAGAATTTTTATTGGGGATGTCCCGCATCACGTGATCAGAAATATACGGTCCAATCGCCATTTTAAGAAATATAAAATATATATTCTTTTATATTTGTAGATACCATAGAGAGACGTCCAATTTGTTTTGACAGGGAAGTTGGCAGGATCTTTGTGTTGGACATGTTGCTGTCAATGGTAGTGAAATTTTGAACTAATTTTCTATGGTAGTCAAGTAAGTAACAAAATAATCTATTATATATATATATATAATTTCTTCCATTATACTATAGATTATTTTGTTACTTTACTTAACCTCCATAAAAAGTTAGTTAAAAATGTCACTTCCATTGACGGCAACATGTCCAATATGTCCAAATTATAATGTATTATTTTTTGCTCAGGGCTTGTGTTATTATAATAATATGATTGTTTTTCTAAAGGCCACCATATATAAGATAATATACTTAAAATATTTCATCTACATTGTATTACTAAATAGTATACATGACGTGAATAACTTGGGTAAGAAGATAAGTAAGAAAATAAAAGTATGTTGCAAGAATCTATGTATAAACAGCATGTTTAAAAATATTTTCTATAGTTCTATTTACACTATTGAAAGAAACCTTACAAAATGTGGCAAAAAAAAAATCAACAACTTTACTCGCTGTGTAAGTTTATGGATGGTAAATGCATTATTTAAAATAAATATTTGCAATCTTTATTTTAATACTGCAAAGGGATTTTTTTTGCTACGTTATATCATTATAATATGTTAAAATTGGAAGAAAAAAGACTGGGATAAAATTGGGTGACTTGGACACCCCTAGAATTGATGTTTAGAATGGAGAAAGATCATTTATACAATAAAAAAATATATATTAAAAAGCACTATACAAAATAAAACAAGTGGAGGCAGGTCTGAACCAATCAGACGTCTGTCGCCGTCGTGGGTATCGTACGGTTTAAGAAATGTAAGGCGAGCTAACGTTGCCCTCTAGGAAGCGAGATGCTACGTTCCGGGATTCTCGAATTCGGCCCCCCCCGCGCCCACCCCACCCTGGTCCCCCCCCACCCCCCCGACCCACGTGTGATGAAGATAATTACAGCCAGATCTGACCTTTGCGCCGGGCGCTCGGAAAAGCCGGGCCCGACGTTCTCATCCGCCGTGGCGCTTCCGCAACAAATGCCGGGTCGACAAAAACAAGAAGAAAGGTTACGTCGGGAGTCGGGGGTGACGCACTTATTTTAATGAGATATTCCCAGGACGGGGTGCCGGCGTACTGGCGGATTGGCATATTGGCGTATTTTCATGATCTCGTGACTTTCAAATGAGGAATAAAGTCCGCTCGTTTTTTTTTTTTTTGGTTGAATATGTCGGTTGTTGTTTTGCTGTTTTTGGCTGGGCGAGTTTCGCTTGGGTTTCAAAGAATCGAGAAATGGGATCCGTTTTGTAAATAAAGACACATGTTGAGTCCACTGTTGTTTTTTTGCCTCATGTTTTTGGGTTTCTGTTCTTTGTGGCACGGAGAAAAAATTCTTCATTGTCACGTTTTTAGGAAATAAATTGGTTTTGATGGATTTTATTTTGGGGTTGTTTTAGGATCGACGACTGTGGTTTGTTTGTCGGGGGTTCGGAAGCAGGAATGGTACAAAAATATTGACATAATTGCGTGAACAAATCATGACATGACTCGTAATAATAATGGCATATCATTCAACAACGATAGTCAATAAAATTGCAATTGTTACTGATTTTTATGGTATTTAACTGTTACACTATGACGGTGAAGTCGCCATTTTCACGCAATTGTGTCAAAACAGAATGATGGGAAGAACAATAGCATAAGAATGGTTACTCACCGCTGATACCGCCCACTGTTTTGCAACAAAGAAACAGAAAAATATATATATGTATTTTTTTTAAATGGCGTCGGGGCGACGGGGGTACCCGTCGCCGCCACCGTCACGGCGCCTGGCCTTTCGGAACACTCACCGTTTTCGGCGGCGGCCTTCAGCGTGGCTTGCGAGTGGCTGGAGCCCAGAGGGTTCCTGACGAAGCGACGGCGCCGTCTCAAGTCGTCCTCCCAGTAGTCCAAGCGCCAGAATTCCCGGGGTCGACTGCGGAGGGAACCCAGACGGTTAGCTTAGCCTTTGCCGTGACATTGGTGTGGTGCCTTTGTGGATTTGTGCTTTGGACTTGGCATGGTGGGAGGTTGGGTTCGAGTTGTGGGCGATTGGGTTTGGCGTTATGGGCGATTGGACTTGGTGTTTTTGGCCGAGTGGATTTGGTGTTTTGGGCAAGCGGACTTGGTGTTTTGGGCAATTTGGGTTTGAGTTGTGGGGAAGTGGACTTGGAGTTTTGGGGCGGGGGGAGTAGACTTGTTTTTTTGGGGGGGAGTGGACTTGTTTTTTGGGGGGGAGTGGACTTGTTTTTTGGGGGAGTGGACTTGTTTTTTGGGGGAGTGGACTTGGAGTTTTTGGGGGGAGTGGACTTGGAGTTTTGGGGGGGACTTGGTTTTTGGGGGGAGTGGACTTGGATTTTTTTGGGGGGAGTGGACTTGGATTTTTTTGGGGGGGAGTGGACTTGGATTTTTTGTGGGGGGGTGGACTTGGATTTTTTGGGGGGGTGGACTTGGATTTTGGGGGGGAGTGGACTTGTTTTTTGGGGGGATGGACTTGGATTTTTTGGGGGGGAGTGGACTTTGGATTTTTTGGGGGGAGGTGGACTTGGTTTTTGGGGGGCAGTAGACATGGTTTTTGGGGGGGAGTGGACTTGGATTTTTTGGGGGGAGGTGGACTTGGTTTTTGGGGGGGAGGTGGACTTGGTTTTTGGGGGGGAGTGGACTTGGTTTTTGGGGGGGAGTGGACTTGGATTTTGGGGGGAGCGGACTTGGTGTTTTGGGCAGTTTTTGTTCAAGTTGAGGGGGAGTGGACTTGGTGTTGTAGGCAACTGGCATTTGTGTCATGGCAATTGGGGTTGGTGTTGTGTCTATTTGCACCTGTGCTTTGGCCAATTCCCATTTCTGTTCTTAATCCTTCTGAAAACCGGTGACAATTGCCATTGATTTTGTGCTTTTATCTTTTTGCAAAGCGTTCCAAACGATGCACTTTGATTGACACTTGTGGCCAACCCGACCGACGATTCCTTCCCATCTATCCATCGCTCGATAGAACCGTTGTTTTCTTAGCGTAGCCAACATTTAGCATACAATAGCCGACGCCTAAAGACTCCGGAAGCGGACGGAACACGACTCTCGCTTCACACACGGGAAAAGAATCCATCAGCGAGGCCAAGTGGCGCTGGAGTAATTAGTCATCGGACTCAAAGAGCGAAGGGGGGCGGGGGTACTATTCTCGTGTCGGGCGAGAAGGGGGTAACAATGGGGGTCCTAATGACGGCGGCGCGTGAAAGATACCTCCGGCGCCGGCGCTTCCGCAAAGGCGATAAATTATTCAGCGCTCGTTCATCCCGCGCCGACGTGTCCTTGGCACGATTTACCGCCGCGACGCTGCGCCTCAAAATAACAACAATTAAAATGACAAAAGGGGCTCGCAGCCACGGGCGCCGGAGCGCGGCTTTTGTGTCGTTACTAATTAGCGCGCTCATAAAAAGGCGTACGGACAGCCTTCTCGTTAAGGCCTTAAACGCGGGGAGAAAAACGGCCCGTTTAGAGTCTTCGTTAAGCGCCGCGCTCGTAAAATCCTCGCGCTTTTGTTCGTACAAGGGCGAGCTTCCATGGCAAAATGGACACAAAATGGCCGCTCATGTACAAGTTGAATGTTTTGCTTTTGGGGGACGTGTGGTTATTAACGGCCTCGCAGTTCCGGGGTCGTGGGTTTGATCCCATTTCGGTCCTCACTATGTGGAGTTTGGATGTTCTCCCCGGGAGTGCCTTTGTGGATTTTCTCCGGGTGATCCACATTCCCAAAACATGCATGCTAGGCTAGCTGGTTGAACGTTCTAAATGGCCCTTAGGCTAATTGTATGCTAACTTGTTCCTAGCTATGAGTGATTAGTTGTTTGTCTTCTCGTGCCCAGCGATTGGCTGGCCACCGATGCAGCATATCCCCTGCCTGGTTCCCATTTTATTTTTTTTATCTAACATTTATTTAACCAGATAGGACTCTCACCCTCATAGCTAGGGGCAATTTAGCATAAAATTAGCCTAGCATGAACGTTTTTTGAAAGCAGAAGGAAACCAGAGCGCCCGGAAAAAAAACACACAAGCCCGGGGAGAACATGCAAACTCCACACAGTAAGGAACCAACTGGGTTCAAACCCAGACCCCAGAACTGCGAGTCCGACATGCTAACCACTTAGCCACTGGGCCGCCATTGTTAGCTGGGATAGGCTCGGAAAAAAACCAAGCAAGGCCGGGGAGAATATGCAAACTCTACAGTAGTGATGAACCACCTGGGTTCAAACCCAGGACCCCAGAAATGTGAGCCTGACACGCTAACCACTTCTCCATCGGGCCACCATTGTTAGCTGGGATAGGCTCAGAAATAAACCATGCAAGCCCGGGGTGAATATGCAAACTCTACAGTAGTGATGAACCACCTGGGTTCAAACCCAGGACCCCAGAACTGTGAGCCCGACACGCTAACCACTTCTCCACCGGGCTGCCATTGTCAGCTGGGATAGGCTCGGAAAAAAACCACGTTAGCTTGGGGAGAGCATGCAAACTCCACACAGTGAAGAACCACCTGGGTTCAAACCCAGGACCCCAGAACTGTGAGCCCCACACGCTAACCACTTAACCACCGGGCCGCCATTGTCAGCTGGTATAGGCTCGTAAAAAAACATGCAAGCCCGGGGCGAATATGCAAACTCCACACAGTGAGGAACCAACTGGGTTCAAACCCAGACCCCAGAACTGTGAGCCCCACAAGCTAACCACTTATCCACCGGGCCGCCATTGTCAACTGGGATAGGCTCGGAAAAAAACACACAAGCCCGGGGAGAATATGCAAACTCTACAGTAGTGAAGAACCACCTGGGTTCAAACCCAGGACCCCAGAACTGTGAGCCTGACCTGCCAACCACTCAACCACTGTGCCGCCATTGTCAGCTGGGATAGGCTCCAGCACCCCCATGACCCTACTCAGTACCGAAAATGAATGAATGAATGAGTTTTCCCTTTTCCACCCACTAAAAAAAGAGTGGTTGAAATCCCCGATGAAACGGCACCACACCAATTCTCCTTTCCACCCGGTGAAAAACCGAAAGCACTCAACCCAAGCGCAACGTGGCCTTTTCAGTGCGTTTAAGACAAATGATTTGCCTTGGCCAAAACGCCTTTTTAAACGGCATGAAATATTCCCGCTGCCGATCCAGTACGGGAAACGCGGGCGCTATGTAAATGATAGCGAATGACCTTTTGCGGCGGCGAGCTAGCGAAAACGCTTTCATATATCACCCACTCGGGCGCCAACCGTCATTCATAACCTTTTGCGCTAAATTAATTTAGCTGTACGGTCAATGGCGGCGGCGGCGGCGGATTTCCCGGCCCTCGCTTATTTGACATTAATGCCGCTCGCTCGCTCGCCGGATGGCGACGGCGCCCGCTCGTATCGCTTCGATGCCGCAGCCGAGTCATTTGAATTTTTTTTTCGGCTGCCGCCATTTGCATAAAAGCGCACGTTGGGCCGCAATGGCGAGATTGAGAATTTGTCACGCGGGGCGATGGCTGCCGAGCCCGTTTGACAAAGAGGCGGCGTTCGGCGCCAAATTAAAAAAAAAGGGGTGCCGACGCCTTCCCGTTCGAGATGGTTTGTTGTGATTAAGTTCCGGCTGAGTGATTTTCCGACATGGCGTCTCGGAAATGAGCGTCCAATTTTTTTTCCTAGCTTCAAAAATGTGATATACGGTTTTTCCCATCGGCAAAACAAGTCCATCCTTTCTAGCGAACTGATCGGCCGCCGTTGGCGGAAATGGGCGTCCAATCCCGTGACTGGGAAGGGGCTGGAAGCAAAAGTGCTAGATTCTAGAGGAAGTTCCTGCACGTTTTGGATCATTTCCTGTTGACATCTTTGGGTCACTTCCTGTTTTTTTTCCAATCGCTTCCAACCGCAAACAGTTCAAATGATTTAAACGTCAATTTCCGTCAATGGCAGCCACGAGCTAAGCTATGCGAGCTAACAAAAAAATCCTCAGAATTAAATGTAAATTTTATTTATTTATTATTTATTTTCTGGGCAATGAGAGGTCACAAAAAATCCCTAGAATTAAATGTAATATTTATTTATTTATTATTTGCCAATGAGAGGTCACAAAAAATCCCCAGAATTAAATGTAATATTTATTTATTTATTATTTATTTTTTGCCAATGAGAGGTCACAAAAACAAAAAAATCCCTAGAATTAAATGTAATTTTTATTTATTTATTATTTTTTTTTGCCAATGAGAGGTCACAAAAAAAACTAAAAAAATCCCCAGAATTATATGTAATTTTTATTTATTAATAATTTATTTTTTGTCAATGAGAGGTCAGCAAAAAATCCCCAGAATTAAATGCAATTTTTATGTATTTATTATTTTTTTGCCAATGAGGTGACAAAAACAAACAAAAATCCCCAGAATTAAATGTAATATTCATCTATGTATTTTTATGCCAATTTATTTCTTTCTATAATCATAGTTTAATAACCCAATTTGCCTTTTCTATGTATTTGTTTTGCTTAGTTAATGAAGAGTTTTCCTCCAATTTCCTTGAATTAAAATTTTTAAAAAAAATAAGGACAGGCAAATTAAGTACTCCAATTGGATGCCAAAAATTCCCATAAAATTTTGCTCAAATTTTGAGATTATGAATGCAATAACACTATATAGGTAAAAAAAAACATAAGCAAATAATGCAACAATATAAAATGACATTCATTCATTTTTTTCACTTCTGCTAATGTCCTTTTTTTTTCTAAATCCCACTAAATGCACCCAAGAGTCAATTAAAAAGAACGCAAAAATGAATTATCAGTGTCCTGATACAATCCAGGGTTAAAAAAATCAATAAATACTAAATTGGGCTCAAAATGGAGTCAAAAGCACAATGTGGTGAAAAATCAGCTCAAGATTGCGGTTTGCGGAGAAAGAGAAAAAAAAGGAGGACAATTGATTGTCCGTCCAGAAGTGGCAGCGTCTGTATTTTTTGATGAAGCCCCCCGCGCATTTTTATTTTTTTTGACAACGGACGCCATTTATCAGCGCCGCCAACGCTGGCGGCGCCGGCGGGTAATGAGGGGCATCCGCCGGACCCGGGTTGCATAATTCTGCCATTACGGGCCCATTTTAATAATCCTCTGACCTCCAGCTTTCAGAGATGCTCTTGAGCGCCGCTGACAAATCGAACGTGACCAAAAAGTGAGAGGGGGAATAAAAAATACGAAAGAAATAAAGAAAAAATAGTCTCCCTGACTCGAGGTCGGACGCGGGCAAAAAAGACGGAAATAAATGCGGGTGTGCAATGCTGGAAAAGTTGGAGAATATTTACGTTTTTTTTAAAATCATTTTTCATCTTAATACAATTTTAGAATATTGCTCTTTTTATTCAAAAAATATATAAATTAAATGACCGCATTAATTTATTAATTTCTATTCATTTTTTGTCAATTTTAGAATAAGAACATTCCTGTTTGTATTTTAAAAACTATCCATAAAAATAAAGGATTTTTTTTCAATTAAAAACATGCTAAATAATAATATAAATGACCGCATTAATTTACATTTACTTCTTTATTCTTTATCTGATTATAATTTCCATTCATTGTTTTCAATTTTAAAATAAAAACATTCTTGTTTTTTTTAAATGTGCATAAAAATAAAGAAAAAAATTTTTTTTTCTATTTAAAACATGCTAAATAATACAATTATTATAAAAAAAATACTTCATTTATTTCCCGACGTTATTAAAAAAATTGAAGGATAGCAAATCTATTTTTAAAAGGTTTATATTTTGTTTACTTTTAAAAAGAGGGTTATTATTATATGAAACATGCAAAATAATTTAAATAACATTAATTTTGAAAAAAAATCATTAAAAAATAAAAAAATAAGAAGATTTATGAATGAAGCGGGTCAAAAAAAGAAGATTTACCTAATTTTAGTCGTCAAAACCCCTAAAAAAAAATGAATATACGTATCAAAATAGCTAGCAAGCATTTATCAAATGATTGCAGCATTATACGCAACATTGAAAACGCAAGTTCCTCGGAATAAGCGCTGGATTCCCCAGATAACGTCCATTTTTTTTGTGCAGGGGAGGGCGACCAAACAAATGACCCGCCGGCATAATTACGGCGATGGCGGTGGCGGCGGCGGCAATCTGTCAGGAGGAGGCACTGGAAGTGTTAGTCAAAGGAGATAGCCTTTGACTAACTAGCGGCCCCCGACAATCGATACGTAGGAATTGCGCCGTGGCCACGGAGGCTTTTCTCGCCGTATCGATCGGGTCGGCCGGCCTTTTACGCCGGCCGGGCGACCTTGGCCACGTGAAACTCGTAAATCGGAAAGTGCCCCCGCCATCTTTCACGCCGACTGGACGCAACTTCCCGAAAGTCATTTTCTTTTGAACAGGGAAAAAAGGACGTATTTCAAGGAAATGTCCTCTATAAATTGAAGTCGGGGGATTTTGGAAACATTTCTTAACGCGGCCAAAAATTCACAATTTTATTTTTTGGGACGAGTTGGAATGATTTGTAATCCTCCAAAATATATATTTTCATGCATAATGGCTGAATTAAAGTTGAAATAAAAATACTGAAATTCTACAAATGACTACAATTTATGCTCAAAAATATTTGAGAAAGTTGATTGGTTCTGAAAACGCTATATACTAAAACATTCATTTGTTTGTTCACCCCTGCTTTTAAATTCAACTGCATGGGATTGCTCATTTTTCAGTGCCATTGATAGCAATGGATGTCCAATTTCTTGACTGGGAGGGGCAATTTTTTTCGAAATTACAAATATTAAAATAAATAAAATATATATATAAATATAGATTTTTTTTTTCATTGTTGGCTCCAGCACCCCCCGCAACCCTTGTGAGGATAAACGGCACGGAAAAAGAATGAATGACAAATAAAAATTCTTGCCCAAATCTAAAGTGGTAAAGTGGAGCCAAAAATAAAGAAAGAAATAAGTAACGACAATATTTAAGAAAAAATTGTGAAGAGTTTGACCTAATCTAATTGAACCTAATCCTAATCCTAATCCTAATCCTCATCCAATTCTAATACACTACTTCATTTGAACTCATTCAACTCCACTTTTCTGCCGTTTGTGGTGATTTAAATGTCCAAAAACGAGGGAACTCTTAAAAACCTGGACTTGACACCACAAGGATGTTTTTCTTTACGGCGACCGTTGCTTCTTCCTGCCCGTGTCGTGTCGGGCCAAGCGTGCGTGAGACCCACTTCCTCTAGTCGGCCCCGCGCCGCCGGTAGCCGGGCGAAAAAAATGACAAGTCGCACGCCAAGGGGCGACGTGGACGTAGCGCAGGCCTCCGCTCCCACGCGTGCGACGCGCCGACTATTATGTATCATAATTGTGATTTAGGTCTGGAAGCCAGAGGCGGCCCGACGCAGATTTATCGCGCTCGCATTCGTCAACGCCGTCGTCTCGGGGAAGCCTTTTTTCGCTGGAAAAAAAGCCGCAAAACGGACATCGGATGGTGATTATTATTATTATTATTATTATTATTATTATCATTATTATTATCATTATTATTATCATTATTATTATCATTATTATTATCATTATTATTATCATTATTATTATCATCATTATTATCATCATTATTATCATCATTATTATCATCATTATTATCATCATTATTATCATCATTATTATTATCATTATTATCATTATTATCATTATCTTTATCTTTATCTTTATCTTTATCTTTATCTTTATCTTTATCTTTATCTTTATCTTTATTTTTATTTTTTTTATTTTTATTTTTATTTTTATTTTTATTATTATCATTATCATTATCGTTATCGTTATCGTTATCGTTATCGTTATTATTATTATTATTATTATTATTATTATTATTATTGAGTGAATTTTGAAAAATATGTTTTACTTAAGATATTTTTTTGAATGATACATTTGAGGACTAACATTTTTTCCCCAAATCTAAAAAAGAATATCTCAATTTGTTGTTGTTTTTTCAAACTAGTAGTCCTACCTCTACTTACGAATGCCTCTAGATACAAATGTTTCAGGTTACGAATTTTTAAATATGCAAATGAGTGACTCAAGATACGAAAAAGATCCAAGTGACGAAATCCCCCATAAAGTAAATGCATTTCCTTCTCCGTTATTTTATTTTGAATTCCCCTTATTAATCGATTAAAAACTACAAATGCAACATGGCAACATATTTTCACACACATACGGCACACGTAAAAGTCTAAAACGTACTACAAAGTGGACGACTTTGGGCAAACACAGATATTACATCTATAACGGCCACGGTGGGAGATATTTCAGCGGCGCAGGGCACATTTTTATATGCTTTATTTATTTTAAGACATGAATAAATCATTTCTTTAGAATTTTCTCTCATTTTTGTGTGTTTCCTGACATCTTTCATACAAAATTGGGACATTTTGACCAATTTTAAAGGGTTTAGTTGGTAGTTGTGTGAGGAAACGTCATATTTCCGGGTGCGGTGAGGACGCGGAAACGACAATAGCGGCCTGAAAGCGTGAAAACGGGGAAAAAAGACCCGCCAAACAAATAAATAAATAAATAAAAATGGAGGAGCGGCGGCGTTGGCTCCCGAGGCGCCGTCTGCCCTAAAGCTGGATATGAAGACACAAAATTGCGTTCAGGCGGGTCACGCCGATATTAGACGGCGGGAACGACTCCCAAGCGGCGGGCGGCCAGATAATATTTTCATTTCGCCGCTCTTTATTGAAGGTAAACTTTGGGGAATATGTTTTTTTTTTCCTTTTTTTATGGTTGCCGAATGAAAGAAAAAAAATCAACAACAGTGGCTAGCCTCCATTTTGTGGGTTTAATGTTGTCCATTTTTTGCAAGTTTTGACGTTATGTTCATTAATTTAGTCAAATTTGTGTCGCGCCGTTCGACCTTGGCGAAAATTGACCGCAAATATTGACGTCTAGTGATTGTGATTTATGAAAGGAGAGCGCATCGACGACCATTAGGGCTAGCGTCGATAGCCTCGCCGGTCGCTAATGGGATCGGACGCCGTCGCGTCGGCCAATCGAACGAGGGCGTCGCCGCCGAACAAAAGGAGAGGAAGGAGGGCGACGGGGACGCGCTGGTACGACCACGGAAAATGGCCACGTCGGCTCGATACGTGGAAATCGGGGTGACGTTGACGATGATGGACGCACGGGAGTTTGTGGCTAGTCCGGTAGAAGTGGGAGGGATGGCAGCGAGGGAATCTTCCGCATTTTCTTTGTGATCTTTAATTTAGGGTTTGGATGATTAATGGAACTTTTTATTTTATTTTATAATATGTATTATTCCATAATGTTATTTTAGGGTTTCATTGCTTTTTAGTCTAAAATGACTAAACTAAAACTAGAATAACAAAGAAATATTTAAAAACAGCTACTGTTATATCTTTGAAAATAAAAAGTCAGTGACAATAACATTTAAATAATTAAAAAAATTGATTTGAAATAAAATTAAATGTACAAAAATAAATATTTAAATTGAAGTACATGAAAAAAAAATATTAACCCCAAAAACAACAACTAGTATATAAAATGAAAATAATTTTCAAAAATTATATGTTTATAGAATTTTTTTAAATATATATATATATATTTATATTGACTCTCATATGTGCATTAACATAACGAGTGAATCTTACTATACAAGGATTGAATTTA